>NC_048322.1:6651880-6670847 GCF_013100865.1 Trachemys scripta elegans | reverse complement strand
GGGGGGGCTGGTAGCCAGGACTCCTGGGTTCTCTCCCTGCGCCCAGCAGGGGAATATTCCAGGAAATATTAAGTATATTAAATATTCAATCCTGTTTCCAGCTATCGAAATTACCTCTCCCCGCCCCCCGGCCATTTCCCACCATAGCTGTTTCCCCCCTCCCCTGGGTCCCCATGGAAACAGTCAGTCACCAGGGTGACGTGGGTGGTTGCCACGGCAGTGGGATCTTTGGGTCTGTTTATTCCTTGGTCCTGTTCTCCCACCTGTTCCCCCCCCCTCCACCCTGCTTCCCGGTCACCTGCCCTGTGCCCATATCCAGCCACTGCCACAGCTCAACGCGGGGCCCTGTGTGACTGGCTGCCCCGCCCCAGAGGTGGGCGCATCTCAGCACCGGGCGAGGGGTCCCCTGGGTAACCAGCCGCCCCCCCCCAGAGGTGGGCGCATCTCCGCGCCGGGCGAGGGGTCCTTGGGTAACCGGCCATCCCGCCCCAGAGGTGGGCGCGTCTCAGCACCGGGCGAGGGGTCCCTGGGGAACCGGCCGCCCCGCCCCAGAGGTGGGCGCGTCTCCGCGCCGGGCGAGGGGTCCCTGGGGAACCGGCCGCCCCTCCCCAGAGGTGGGCGCGTCTCTGCGCCGGGCGAGGGGTCCCTGGGGAACCGGCCGCCCCTCCCCAGAGGTGGGCGCGTCTCTGCGCCGGGCGAGGGGTCCCTGGGGAACCTGTCTCCCACCGAGTGCCATCTCTGCCCCCTCCGCAGAGCCAGCCGCATTCCCCACCTGGTTTAACCCTCTCCTCCCCTTCCCGCAGGCCTGTCGCAGCCGGGGAGCGGGGCGGCGTGGCCCTTCCGGGAGGTCTGGCAGGTGACCCTGCGCCCCAAGGGGCTGGGGCAGGCCAGGAACCTGGCGGGCGTGCACCGGCTGTGCCTGGCGGAGAGCACGGTGGAGCTGGTGCAGCTCGGCGCCCCGGCCCCCTGCCTGCTGCTGCAGCTGCCGAGTGTCCGGCGCTGCGGCCATTCGGAGAACTACTTCTTCCTGGAGGTGGGGCGCTCGGCCGCCACGGGCCCCGGCGAGCTGTGGATGCAGGTGGAGGACCTGGTGGTGGCCCGGCACATCCACGAAACCATCCTGGAGGCCATGAAGCGGCTGAGTGAGGAGTGCTGGGTGCGAGGCCGCGGCCAGGCCTCCGCCCCCATCTCGGTGCCAGCCCGGCGCCTGCCCCCTGCCCAGCTGCCGGGCTCCGGGCGCCGCCTGCCCGACGGGGACTACGCCCTGGCGTCGTCGGACGAGGGTGGATCCTCCAGCCCCGGAGAGGGGCGCCCGACTGGCAGCCCAGAGCCGGCAGGCTCCCCGGAGGGGCGGGCGCCCAGCTGCAAGCGGCCGTCGCTGCCCCCCTTGGCGCTGGGCAGAGGCGCCGGGCGGAGGAAGCCAGGGTGGTGCCCAGAGTCCGGCTACATGGCCATGCTGCCTGGGGCAGCCCTGCCAGGCGCGGGGCAGCCGGATTACGTGCCCATGAGCCCCAGCGGCGCCTCTCCGCCCCGGGGCGAAGCCGCCAGCTACATGCTCATGTCCCCCAGCGGGAGCTGGGCGCCCGAGTACGTGAACATGTCCCCGCTGTGGCGCTCGGCCAGCAGCACCCCCCTGCGCCGCAGCCCCCCGCCCGGCGCCCCCGGGGAGGCCCCCTGCCCCTTCCGCTCCCTGCCACGCACCTACAAGCACGGGGCCCAGCTGGCCGTGCCCGGGCGCCTCTCCTCCTGCTCCTCCTCCACCAGCAGTGAGAGCTTGGAGGAGCCAGTGTCCCTGAGCCCCGGGGAGTACGTCAGCATCGAATACCGGCCCGGCCTGGGCCAGCCGGCGAGGGCAGAGCCCGGCAGGCGGCGCTGCAGGGAGCGGGCCATCCCCGCCTGGGAGGAGCCGGGACTCAACTACATTGCCCTGGACCTGGCCCGGGGAGGAGGCGGCCCGGATGGGAGCCCCCGGGCGGCCGGCGGCCCCAGCCCCCAGGCCTACGCCAGCATCGACTTCCACCGCTCCCAGGAGCTGCAGGGACGACGGGGCGGAAGGGACGGGCCAGGTACGGGGCGGATCTGGGGGTCACGGGGTCAGGGGGATGCAGGTTCGGGGCGGGGGGCTGTGGTCATGGTTTTCCAAAGAGCTTCTTTTTGCAGGGTAGCCAGAAACCTTCCCCTTTGTTTACTAACATCCGCAAGGTGTTTGTTTTGTAACCTACCCTACAAAAATACCCACTGCTTGTAAACAGCGCTCGAAAGTCTGGCAAGAGCTGGCGGGGGGAGGTTGAGGGCTACCCTACATAAACACAGAGTGGGGCTGGGACTGCGGATGGTGGCTTCTCAACGCCCCAAGGCTTTGCGGGGACTCTACAAAAACAAAGGCTTTGTAAACACAGTGGAAATGTGTTCACGGCGGTTTCAAAAGCCCCATGGCTTTAAGCTGCCCTTAGCTGCCTTGTTTCTTTACCAAAAAGACTTGGGGTTGGGGTTTGTCCCCCATCTTCCAGGGCCAACTCAGCTGTTTCTGTGCCGTCGGCGAAGGCAGAACCTCCTGGCGCTTGCTTTAACTGCCTTCCCGGGGTGTATGGTCCCCTTTAGAAACCGCCTTTTCTTGCTTTGGCTAAGGGTTTCTCCCCTGTGGAGACAGCTGTGGGGGGGTCCCCTATTAGAAACCGTTTTTTTTTTTAATTGGCCGGGGGTCCCCTTTAGAAACTGCTGCAGTTCTCCCCCTTAAAAACTATTTTTTTGGAGGCCAGGGATTTTCCCTTTTAGAAACTGCCTTTCTGGGGACGGGGGAAAGATTTTCCCCTTCAAAATGCAGGTGTTTATTTTAACTATGAACGGTGGGGGAAGGTTAGAAGCAGGCTTTGTTTCCTGAGCAATATCCATTCTAGAAACTGCCTCTTTTTTTGTGTGGGTCACCCCTTAGAAACCGTCTCTTTGGGGGGTGTTGGCGTGTCGCTGCCCCTCGCCAGTGGGCATGTGAATCGTTCCCCGAATAATTTGATACGTACTCACACCACTGTTGGGGCTTTGCACTAGAAACGGACTCTTCTTACGGTGGAGATGTTCCCCCTTAGAAACCGCTATTTTTCTGTGGGATTCCCTCGAAATGCTCCCCCTGCCCCCCCCATCCAACATTGCCCGCCGGTTCTAGGCCTGCTTCCTTCACTCTGAACGGAGGAAAGAAAACGGAGAGAAACTGGCTGGAAAGGTTTATTATTTCCCCTTTTCTTTTCCAGCTGTTTTGTTCCTTTCTTCCTGCCTGGCGAGGGGTCCCTGGCTAACCAGCTGCCCCAGAGGTGGGCGCATCTCAGCACTGGGTGAGGGGTCCCTGGGTAACTGGCCGCCCCGCCCCAGAGGTGGCTGCATCTCAGCACCGGGCAAGGGGTCCCTGGGTAACCAGCCGCCCTGCCCCAGAGGTGGCCACATCTCAGTGCCAGGCGAGGGGTCCCTGGGTAACCAGCCGCCCCGCCCCAGAGGTGGCCACATCTCAGTGCCAGGCGAGGGGTCCCCATGTAACCAGCCGCCCCACCCCAGAAGTGGCTGCAACCAGGGGCATTAATACAGGATCAATCCTTTCTCGACTCTCCCTTTCAGAGTGCTGACCCCTTTGCAGTCCGTGCAGCCTGGTGACTTCGGGGCTCCCCTGGCTCGGGACCAACGCTCCACCCCAGAGCTGGTCGCATTGGAACGCCTGCCGCCTGATACCTCCGCAGACGACGCACGTCGATTTCCTCCCGATGGACCGTGAACCCCTTTAAGTGCCTTTGTTTTTGTGGTGCACCTCTCGGGGGTGTGTGTGTGTGGAGAACAAACCAAAGACAGACTCACGTTTTCGGGGGGGGGGCTGGTGCCTTGCGCTCCGGATGTCTTTTGGATCTGCTGGGGGGACACCGCTTAACCTGACCATGGGCTTGAGGTTTCAAGGTCACTCCCAGTTTTGGGGATCCCTCTGCACCGAAGCCAATTCTTTACTCCTCTTTTTTTGGGGGGGCATCTCCCCAGCTTCCCACCCCTTGGGATGGAGACTTTTCAGGGGGTTGATTCCTTATTTGCAGGGTTCACCCCCCTCTGCGTTGGGGTCACCCCTTTGACCCCATTAACCCTCTGGTGCCTTCATGCCCCCCGCCTGCCTGTTTTTGGGGTACGCCCCAAAGGCTCCCCCCATCTGCACACTGTCTTTTGTTCTCCCTGCCCCAGCATTGGGGGGAATATTTTGCCCTCTCGCATATCCAAAATGCACCCTGCAGATGGGGCGTTGTGGGTGGGCCCCCGCTGCCCCCCCCCACCGGTCTTAGGTTTGCCACCTTTCGCGAGGAGAATTTGGGGTTCACGCTGTGCTTCTGAATTGCACATGGTTAGGTTTTTTTGCACAAGCTTTAAAACGTTTAGTTTGAAACCACATAATTTATAGCTGCGGCTCTGGGGCCTTAAATCCACCTGCCCTTCATCGGGATCCCACCGAGCTGCTTCCTCGCTCCCGGCTTTGGCCAGCTGAGCTCGCCGGGAATGGAGTTTTTAAATCCCCTCTCGGAAGGTTTCAGGGCCGGGCCGGGCGTTCGCTTTGCGGGATTTAGCGCTTGTTTGCAGAATCGGGGTTCGATTTTGCGGGTCCCTTGTTTGCAAGATTGGAGCTGCAGGAATTGGATGGTTTTTTGGTTAGAATAAAGCCTTTCTATTGCAGTTTGTGTCAAATGGGCTTTATGGGAAAAGTGGGTATGGACAAAATTTGAAATAGACTGGGAGTTCATTTTCTGGGATCTCCTCTGCCCTTGTCAAGGGAGATCCACCCAGATCGTTTAAACGCGACACAATCCACCTGCAAGCCTGGACCTGGGGCTACACCCAGAGCGTTGGGGAGCCAATCGTGCTCCAAAAGGCCCCCCTCGTTTCTGGGGTTGGAGATTTGCAAATTGATTCTCAGCGGTCGGGAGCTCAGTTTCTCGCCCCTCCTCGACGTGATTTACGGCCTTGCGACAATGTCTTCGACCCAAAAACCTTTCTCAAATGAAGAGGCATTGCAAAGCTTGTTTGGGCCGCTTGGGCTGTTTGCAAATACGTTCTCCAAAAAAGAATAAGGGGATTTAGAAGCAGGGCTGGAACGGCTGCAACTTGGCGAACCCAGTTTGATTTGTTTGTTGTTGGAATAAAAGTGAAAGAACTTTGCCCGACGTTTCGTAATGCGGTGGCTGCTCAGGTTCTGCATTCAGGGCTTCAGTCAAAATCGTTTTGCAGCTCGGCCTCATCTGCAAATGAAAATTCCCTCAGCGGTTGCAACGACAACAAAATAATTGTCCTCAAGTGCATCTGTGCAGGGCGGATTGACTTGACATTCGCAGCCGATCCTGGCATTTCCAACGGCTGCGTTTGGGGTTTCTTCCGCAGTGAAGGGCGTGAGAGCCACGTAGCGAATCCAGGGGAAGCGAGATTGCCGAACGAAAACCTTCCCAATTAGTGAGGTTTGCAAAGAGCTTTGAAGTTTTCAACCCAAGAACGCCAGCAAATCCATTTCCTTTAAGAAATCCCCAGGTCCCGCCGCTGGACTTCTTCGTTTCAAACGCCCCCCTGGGCTTTTCCGGGGGCGGAGATCGGGCTAGCCGAGGCCCTGCGCAGCAGTCACTTCGGCCAAGTCGGTTGTCAGCTCTAGCAAGGGGCCAGGCTGCGGCGTTGAGGAACGCCGACGGTCGAGGGTTTTGGCAGATTGCAAACCTGCTTTGATCCAGCGGGGCCTTTGGCAGGGCCGGGCAATGGGGTGGCTGTTCTGAGGTGGGAGGGGGTGGGGTGCCCACTTGGGGGGGTTCTTGCTCCCTGTTGGTGCTGTGCGGAACCCCCAGAATCAGAGAGGCGCGCGATCGCCCCCTGCTGGGAGCCACCCAGGAGGTCGGGGCTGGTTTAAGTGTTGCCATTTTGGTAGGGCCTACAGAATTAGGCACCAGTTACAGCCCCCCCAACCCCATGTGCACTTTGCAGACCCTCCCCCCCGTCTCCTGTGCCTGCTGGTGGGGGTGGGAGAGATGTGACAAAGTGGGGGGTTTTCTTGTTTTCTGTGGGGTTTCAATGGTTTGCATGCGGAGGGGGTGGGACTCAGTTTCCCTGGGTGTTACTGGTTTAAGGAGGGGAGGGGAGAGGAAGTTTGTTGGTACAGAGGACCGGAGAGAGGACGTGGGGACCCAGCCGATGGCCGGGAGGATGGATACCCCAGCGACCTGGTGACCCGGAGGCCCAGCTGAGGAGACACAGCCGGTTCTGGACAATGGGCGGACAATGGGCTGCAGAGTGAGGACCCAGTGACCTAACCAGCCGGTTCCAGCCAGAGGACAGAAGCGAGGAGAGGAGGCCCCGGTTTACGACCCTGTTTACTTGGAGAGAAGACAATGGACAGAGGCGGGGTCTGGGGCGGGGGATCTCAGATGCCCAGCTGGGAGCAGGGGGGGCTCGGGGCTGGAGAGGGGGAGCAGGCAGAGCCCACCTGGATGCAGAGAGACTGGGATGTGCTGGGCTGAGGGAGGCCAGGCCTGAGGCCCTGAGAGTTTCCAGTGCTGTGTTCAACTCTCAATAAACCCTCCTGTGTTATGCCGGCTGAGAGTCGCTCCAGGCTAGAGAACAGGGTGGCATCAACCCCTTCAGGGGTGGAGGCCCGGGGGTCCAGAGCGAGGGGACTCCCTGAGGAGGCCCATGGCAGAGACAGACGTGCTGAGGCTCTGAGAGGTGCGGCTCCAGGAGATGGAGGGGCCTGACCCCGAGAGAGAGTGGACCCCCAAGAAGGGCTGTCTCACTGAAAGGGACACCCCCCATGGACCGCACGGGGCCAAGAGTGGGCCCGATCTGTGAGTCCGTGACAACGTGGTGTCAGAAGTGGGATGTGTCGCGGATGCACCCTGTAGACGTGGGCTGTGGGTGCAGGCGCTTGGCAGTGAGTGGCTGCCAGTGATAGAACGAGGGTATTGTACGGAACCAGCCTGGAACTGGCCTAGAACCAGCTCCGTAAGAGCGACCTGGCCCGTCTGCAGGGAGAGGGGGCTGAGCGTGGGGGGCTCACTAAGGAGCGGCTGATGGCTCAGCTGGTAGAGAATGACCCGTCTGAGGCGCAGGCTCCAGACCCCAGGGGGGCTCCCGGGGTGCCCGGAGAGCCGGGGAGTAGCCGGGGGGGCAGTCTGTGTAGTGACCGGGAGTGGGTCAGACCTGACTCCCCAGTCAGTACAGGGAGACCCCAGTCCGGTTCCTCCCTAGAGGAGCTGCGGAGACTGGAGCTGCAGCTGGAAGCGAAGGAGCTGGAGCTGGAGGGTTGGAGGCTGGTGGACAGAGAGAGAGAACGAGCGGACCGTGTAGAGCAGCGGAAGCACGAGTTGGAGATGGACGAGAGATGGGCCAAGAGGGCCTGCCAGGGGGTAAGTGGGGAAGGGCCCCGAGACGCCAGTGGTGTGGGGAATCTAGACACCAAACTGCTGCCCCAGTTCGGGGGGCGGGGGGGACATCGATGCCGACCTCACAGCCTTTGAGAAGTTGTGAACTGAACCAGATTGACCCCGCAGACAGGCTCCGCTGTCTGCCCCCCGGCTGGGTCCCAAAGCCATACAGGCGTTCAGCCAAATGGATGGTGTTGGGACAGGGGACTACGACCTGTTCGAACAAGCTTTGCTGCTGAAGTTTGAACTGACCTCCGAGGCGAACAGGAAACGATTCCGGGGTGTGCGCAAGGCCTCAGGTGTCTCTTACAAGGAGGTCACCAACCTGCTGGGGGAATATCTCCGCAAGTGGGGGAAGGGCACAGGGGCCACTACCGCAGAGGACGTGTATAACCTGGTGGGGGTGGAGCAGCTGTAGGACATCTGCCCTCCGGACCTTAAGCTGTGGCTAGTGGACCGGAAGCCCAAGGATCTGCGCCGTGCAGGGGCGCTGGCAGATGAGTTCATGGACAGTAGATCGGGGGCAGGGGGGAGACCCACATCAGGGACTCATAAGGGGAGTCACCCAGAGACCTCTCAAAGGTGGGACTCCAGGAACCCTGACTCGGGGGTGCCCAGGACTGCCGGGGCGGGGCGACCCCCCTCGTGGGATTTGAGGGACCTGAAATTTAATTACTGTGGCCAAAAGGGGCACAAGGTGGCCCAGTGCCTGAAGATGAAGGAAATGGCAGCCAAGCAGAACCCGCGGGGTGTTAACTGGGTGGAAGCCCACCGAGAGGGGGCACCGCCGGGCCCAGGGGCTGCAGTCGAGAGGGCCGTGCCAGGGGGAGGGGACCGCCAGGCCGGGTCAGCAGGGGAAGGTGAGGCCCCAGGTCCAGAGCACCCGTACCCAATCCGCCGGGTGAGCGTGGGACAGGCCCCGGGGGACACTCGCCACATCATCCCCATTGAGGTGGGGGAATGACGCATCCAGGGGTTCTGGGACACGGGCGCAGAGGTGACGCTGGCGCAGTCCGAGGGGGTGGACCCAGACCAGCTAGTGCCCGATGCCTACCTGACCCTGAGGGGAGTGTTTGGGCCCCCCGTCAAGGTGCCTGTAGCGAGGATACACCTGAAATGGGGGGCTAAGGAGGGACCCAAAGAGGTTGGGGTGCATGACCACCTGCCCACTGAGGTGCTAATGGGTAATGACTTGGAGAACTGGTTGGGTGGCACTCATAGCGCCCTGGTCCTTACCCGGAGCCAGAGCCAGCGAGGGGCGCGGGACCTCCCGAGGGGGGGCTGAAGCGCCGAGGGTAGGGCTCGACAGGGCTGGGCCGGAGCCCCATCCCAGGGTGGGGAAACTGAGGCGCCACCAGCCAGGGCTGTAGCCTCAGACCCAGCAGCTGAATTCCAAACGGAGCTGCAGGTGGATCCCTCGCTGGAGAAACTGAGGGCCCTGGCTGGCCACGACAGTGCAGGGTCCCAGGGGGAGGACCGCCGGGAGCGATTCCTGTGGGAGAGGGGATTCCTGTACCAGGAATGGACTGGTTCAGGGCGAACTGAATCTTGGAAAGTTGGGAGGCAGCTGGTGGTTCCCCAGAGGTAACGCTGCAGACTGTTGTACTTGGCCCACGATATCCCCCTTTCGGGGCATCAGGGCATCCGGCGCACCAGGCAGAGGCTGCTGCAGAACTGTTCCTGGCCCGGGGTCTTTGATGCTGTCCGACAGTATTGCAGTACCTGTGACTCCTGCCAGAGGGTGGGGAAGGCCCGGGATCCGCTGAGACCTTTGCCCATCATAGAGGAGCCTTTCCAGAAGGTGGCTGTGGACAGAGTGGGGCCCCTCAGCAGGGTGACCCGGTCAGGGAAGAAATACATCCTGGTGGTGGTGGATTTTGCTACGCGCTACCCCGAGGCGGTGGCCTTGTCCTCTGTCGAGGCAGACACCGTGGCAGACGCGCTGCTGACCATCTTCAGCAGAGTGGGGTTCCCCAAGGAGGTCCTTACAGACCAGGGTCTAACTTCATGTCAACCCTGCTCCGGTGCTTGTGGGAGAAGTGTGGGATCTGACACACCTGGGCCTCAGGCTACCACCCTCAGTCCAATGGGCTGGTGGAGAGGTTCAATGGGACCCTAAAGAGGAGGCTGAAAACCTTTATGGACCAGCACCCGCAGGACTGGGACAAGTATTTACCCCACCTGCTGTTTGCATACAGGGAAGTGCCCCAGGACTCCACAGGGTTCTCCCCGTTCGAGTTGCTGTACGGAAGGAGGGTGAGGGGCCCCTGGGCTTGATGAGGGCCAAGGGGGAGGGAAAGGCCTCTCCCAGTGGGGAATCAGTGGTGGAGTATGTACTGACTTTCCGGGAAAAGCTCGTGGAGCTCATGGGCTGGGCTAGGGGGAACGTAGCAAGGGCCCAGAGGAAGCAGAAGGTCTGGTACGACCGCTCAGCCCGTGCCCGCTCATATGCTACCGGGGATCAGGTGATGCTCCTCACCCCCGTGAGGAAGAACAAGCGACAAGCGGCTGGGACGGCCCCTTCACGGTCATCAGACAGGTAAACGAGGTGAACTATGTGGTGGAACTGTCCAGCCGGGCTCACACCCACCGGGTGTACTACGCCAACATGAGGAAGCCGTACTGGGCCAGGGAGAAGTTGGTGCTGGCTGTGTGTGGGCAGTGGGAGGAGAAAGGAGAGGACCCCTGGTGGGACTCCTCCCTGAGGCTGGGGCTAACCCCTCGCTGGAGTCAGTTCCCCTCTCAGACCAGCTTAACCCCCGCCCAGCAGGCAGAGATCAGAGAGGTGCTGCATTCATACCGGCAGCTGTTCTCCAGCCGGCCTGGGCTCACTAACCCAGCTGTCCCCCGGGTGGAGACGGGAACCAACCCTCCCAGCAGGTGTTCCCATTCAGGGTCACTGGAAAACAGCCCAGGACCTGGAGAGAGAGGTCGGGGACATGCTGGCTTTAGGGGTGATCCAGCCGTCCGCCAGTCCCTTGGCCTCGCCCGTGGTGCTGGTCCCCAAGAAGGACGGGTCGATCCGGTTCTGTGTGGACTATCGGAAGCTCAATGCCATTCCCGTGTCCGATGCCTGCCCCATGCCTAGGACCGATGAGATCCTAGACAAGTTGAGGGGTACCCGGTACCTCACTACCATGGATCTTACCAAAGGCTACTGGCAGGTGCCTTTGGACCCGGAGGCCAGGGCGAAGTCCGCCTTCACCACACCAATAGGGCTCTTCAAGTTCCTGGTCCTGCCTTTCGGTCTCAAGGGGCACCTGCCACCGTCCAGCGCCTGGTGGATCAGTTGCTCAGGGGGATGGAGGGCTTTGCACTAGCGTATATTGACGATATCTGTGTCTTTAGCCAGACCTGGGAGGAACAAGTGTCTCAGGTGAAGAGGGGGTTGGGTCGCCTCCAGGATGCAGGACTGACCATAAAAGCTGAAAAGTGCAAGGTGGGGATGGCAGAGGTTTTATACCTGGGCCACAAGGTGGGGGTGGCCACCTGAAGCCGGAGCCGGCCAACGTGGAGGCAATCAAGGCCTGGCCGCCCCCCAGACTAAGAAGCAGGTCCAGGCTTTCATTGGGATGGCGGGGTGCTACCGGAGGTTTGTGCCCCACTTTAGCTCCTGGCAGCTCCCCTCACGGAGCTGTGTCGAAAGGGAAAGCCGGACAAGGTGGTCTGGACCGAGCAGTGCCGGAGGGCTCTCTGTGCGCTGAAGGGGGCACTTATCCAGGGCCCGGTGCTGGTAAACCCGGATTGTAACCAACCCTTCCTGGTGTTCACCGACGCCTCGGACACAGGGCTGGGGGCGGTGCTGATCCAAACGGATACTAAGGGGAGAGACACCCCATCGGGTACCTGAGTGAGAAGCTGCTGCCCCGGGAGAAGCACTATGCGGCCATAGGGAAGCAATGTCTGGCCATGGGGTGGGCCCTTAACAAACTGCAGCCGTATCTATGTGGGCGGCACCTCACCGTGTGCACCGACCATTCGCCCCGACGTGGCTGCACCCAATGAAAGGGGCCAATGCCAAGCTGCTGAGGTGGGCCCTGCTCCACCAGGGGTATGACATGGAGGTGGGTCCATGTGAGGGGGAGGGCCAATGTTATAGCCGATGCTTTATCGCGGGGCGGGGACCCTGAACTTCCCCAGGTCACTGGCTAAGTGACCCTGCTCCGTTCAGCCTCGAAGGGGGCAGAGATGTGACAAAGTGGGGGGGTTCTCTTGTTCTCTGTGGGGTTTCAATGGTTTTCATGTGGAGGGGTGGGACTCAGTTTCCCTGGGTGTTACTGGTTTAATGAGGGGAGGGGAGAGGGAGTGTGTTTTGCAGAGGACTGGAGAGAGGACGTGGGGACCCAGCCGATGGCCAGGAGGATGGATACCCCAGCGACCGGTGACCTGGCGACTCGGAGGCCCAGCTGAGGAGACGCAGCTGGTTCTGGCCAATGGGCGGACAATGGGCTGCAGAGTGAACACCCAGTGACCGAACCAGCCGGTTCCAGCCAGAGGACAGAAGCAGGAGAGGAGGCCCCGGTTTACGACCCTGTTTCCCTGGAGAGAAGACAATGGACAGAGGTGGGGCCTGGGATCTCAGATGCCCAGCTGGGAAGCAGGGGGGCTCGGGGCTGGAGAGGGGGAGCAGGCAGAGCCCACCTGGATGCAGAGAGACTGGGGTGTGCTGTGGTGAGGGAGGCCAGGCCTGAGGCCCTGAGAGTTTCCTGGGCTGGGTTCAACACTCAATAAACCCTCCTGTGTTACGCTGGCTGAGAGTCACTCCGGGCTAGAGAACAGGGTGGCATCAACCCCTTTGGGGGTGGAGGCCCCAGGGGGTCCAGAGCGAGGGGACCCACGGCAGAGACAGATGTGCTAAGGCTCCGAGAGGTGCGGCTCCAGGAGGTGGAGGGGCCTGACCCCGAGAGAGAGTGGACCCCCGAGAAGGGCTGTCGCACTGACAGGGGCAGCCCCCACGGGGCCAAGAGTGGGCACGATCTGTGAGTCCGTGACAGGAGGGTTGTTGAGAAGTGACCCCTGTCTGTGGGGGGAAAAAACCCCCACCACCCCCCCACCCCCCCCCCCCCCCCCCCCCCCCCGCAGCTCTTGGGCCTCATTTCTATTTGCTGCTCTTTTGTGATGTTCAAATAAAAGGTTGGAAGAAAATCGGGCCTGGGGCCGCTGTGTTGTTTGTGGGTCTCCGTTATCCCCCCCCCCCGGGCGTCTCTAACTCCCGGCAGCTCCCACCACCCACACCCGGGGCTCCAGCCCAGCCTGTCCCCGCCCCAGCAGCTGCTGGGTAAAGGCCCAACTACTGCTACACAGCGTGTGTGGGGAGTTGCTCCCCGGTGACCCCCTGGCCTCAGTGAGGGGGTATTATCCCACCCAAAGCCGGGGGGGGGGAGAGGAATTGTAAATCGGGGGCAGGGCTGCAGGGGGTGGAAGGGGAGGCCATGGGACAGAGAGGGTGGAAGGGGGGGCCCCCAGGAACTGGGTGGGTCAGGCTGGGAGACGCTCCAGTTGTAAAGAGCTGAGCTCGTGGAGGGGAAACTGAGGCTGAAGATTTGTAGGGGACAATCCTGCCCCAGCGGCGGTGGGGGGAGACTCGGGCTCTGGCCCGTAAGTGCCAGCTGGGGGCTAGTGACAGAGCAGGAGAGAGGAGCCCAGACCCCCAGGGAAGGGAGAGATTTACCCCCTTCTGCCACTAGAGGGCACAAGAGCCCTGCAAGCTGGGGAGAGAACCCAGGCGTCCGGGCTCCCAACCCCCCCCTGCTCTAACCACCAGCCCCCATCCGCTCCCAGAGCCAGGGAGAGAACCCAGCAGTCCTGGCTCCCAGCTCCCCCTGCTCTGACCCACCAGCCCCCACTTCCCTCCCAGAGCCGGGGAGAGAACCCAGGCGTCCTGGCTCCCAGCCCTCCCTCCCCACTCTAACCCACCAGCCCCTACTCCCCGCCCAGAGCCGGGGAGAGAACCCAGGAGTCCTGGCTCCCAGCCCCCACTCCCCTCCCAGAGCCGGGGAGAGAACCCAGGAGTCCTGGCTCCCAGCCCCCCTTTCTCTAACCCACCAGCCCCCACTCCCCTCCCAGAGCTGGTGTGGGGCGGCTGGTTACCCAGGGAGCCCCTGGGCTCCTGGGGTTGCTCTGGGGGGGCTGGTGGGAACCGGTCCTGGCCCCCGGCGCCTTTGCGGGCAGAGGGAACTGGGCTGAGTGCTCAGCCAGGCACCAGCCTGGGGCTGTGTTTGGGGTGTGAAGGGGGGCCCCCAAGTTGCAGCCCCCCCTCCTGGCCTGGATTGGGAACGGGTCCCTGATGTCCCCGTGGGTGAGGTTTGGAACCCCCCCGGGGCGGGCGCCAGGCACGGAGACCCCCGAGCTGGGCAGGCAAACCCCCAACCTCTGGCCCCAGTCCCGGGGGGGGCGGTAGGCGGAAGGGAGAGCCGGGGCCGGTCCAGGCAGCACGGTCCTGAACCCTGCGGGAGTTTGGGGGAGCTCAGAACCCGGGCAGGGAGAGGGAAAAGGGGGCACAGAGCCCCAAGGGGATGGGGGGGTTGCAGGGAGCGGGGCTGTGCCATGTGTGTGTAGGGGAAACTGAGGCTGGCAAGTTGGAGGGGAGTAGCCCAGCCCCTGGCTGCCAGAGACCAGCCTAGAGGCTGAGGGCATTGGTTCATTTACCTCTTTATTCCACTAGAGGGCATAACGCCCCAGGCCCAGGGAGTGGGGGGAGCAGGGGCTGCTGGCGCCAGCGGGTGCAGCTTGGGGGGGGGGGGGGGGGCCCCCCCCCCCCCGGGGCGCCCCCCCCCGTTGCTTGGTCAGGGCAATCTGCCCCCCCACCCCCGGGAAATGCTAAAGAAAGGGGGGGCCTCCCTCAGCCCCAGTGCCCCACGGCCGGCGGCTGCCCTGCGACCCCCAGTCCGGCATCCTTGCCTGAGTCTGCAGGGAGCCCGTGCCCATCGCTCCCAGACGGGGGAGCAGCTGGGGCCTGGTCCCCATTTCCTCCCTGCAGGGAAATAAAACTGCCCCCCCCTTGAGATCAACCCCCCCCATCCTTACCCCACATCTGCTCCCAACCTCCGCTCCCCCCCCACTCTAGCCCAAGGGGGCTCACGCGGCTGACAGATGCTGGAGGGGACGGGGGGGGTGGAGCAGTAGGAGCTGGGCCTGATCTGAGGATCCCAACACTGCCACCAACGGGTGCCCAGCTCTCGCTGGGGGGTGGGGGGCAGGGCCCCTTGCTGTACCGTCTGTTCTGCTTGGGCATGAGCCGGGCCCCCAGTGCCCCATGTGGGGGAACTCTCACCATTGGCCAGCCCCCACCAGGCCCGGGGCGTTCTAGTCCCATGCCCCTTGGCTGTGCCATTAGCTCCTGGGCCCCCACCCCTTAGATCTTGCTGGAGGTGCCCTCGGGGGGCGTCGGCTTCTTCGGGGGCGGGGCCACAGTCAGCAGGGCCTGGACGGTCCGGGCCAGCGGCGCCAGGCTCTCCTCGTCCAGGACGTGCTGGGGCTGGCACAGGGCTTCCTGGGAGGAGAGAGGAGACGTTAGAGGGGGTGGGGAGGCGGCTGCCTGGACCTCCACCACCAGGGGGCGCTGGTGGAAGAAACCCACCACACACTGTGGGAGACAAATTGTTCTGCGAGGGGGCGGGAGGGAGATTTTAGAGCAGCCAGGACGCCGGGCCAGATGGGCCCCTTGAACAGGAAGTCCTGTGCGAGGCTGACCCACCGGGGCCACGTTCTGTGCAGCGCCCGGCCCAAGGGGGCCCCCAGTCGCCACGTGACCCGTGAACTGCCCCCCACCCCATCCCCACCGCCCGGCCGCGCCAAAGCACAGACAAGCCAACGCAAACCAAGACAAAAGCCACACGGTGGGTTGGAGTGCTGCATTTCTCAGCGAACACGACAGCGCGGGGGGCATGACACACGCGGCGGCCGGGACACACCGAAAGCAGCCAGGGGACGGGGCACACGTACAACAGGAAATCGCCGAGAGAGAAGGAGCCGCCCGAGTCCACACGCTATTTACACGTTTGTACACGCCGGGCCCGGCGGCCGGGCTCGGCCTTCCAATATATATATCAAATATAGAGCCATATAATTTAACCGCGTTAAGGCAGCCGAAGCGAGCTGGCCGCAGGGCAGCCCGGGGCCACTGAGAGGCACTGGAGAGCTGGGGAAGGGGGCTAGCTCGCCCCCCAAGGGGGAGCCCGGAGTGGGGCCTACACCAGGGCTCTGGGACCCACAGCAGGTCTCTGTAGGAGGAGGCGGGTTTGAAGGCGGTTGGGTCCGGCAGCGGGGATCCACCAGGCCCCAGAGGGATACCCAGCCCCACACCCCACCATGGGTCTCTCTAAGGCACTAGGCAGGGCTGGGCCCCCCCTGCGGCTCCTCAGAAGCCCCAGAGCTTGTGATAGGCCAGGAAAAGCAGCGACATCACGGAGACATAGAAGAGGGCGAAGCCGGCGAGGGGCCCGGGCAGGGCGGGCGCGGCGTGGGCAGCAGCAGGGCTCTCCTCGGCGGCTCCGGGGCGCAGCAAGGCCCACACGGTGCCCCAGAGCCGCCCGGCATCCCCCTGGAGCACGTCGGAGGTGGAGCAGAGGGCGACCTGGGCCCGGCGAGGGAGACAAAGACAGGAGAGAGGTTACGGGACCTGCTGGGGAGCTGGCACCGGGAAGGGGGGAATGAGACCGGCTGGGCCCCCCCACCGCGCTGGGCTGACAACCCTGCATCTGCCAGCACCCAGGGGACCCTGCCAGAGCCAGAAGGGGAGGGGAGTGGGGCTGGAGGGGTAAAGCAGGGGGGGCTGGGAGCCAGGATGCCTGGGTTCTCTCCCCGGCTCTGGGAGGGGAGTGGGGCTGGTGGGTCAGAGCAGGGGGGGCTGGGAGCCAGGACTCCTGGGTTCTCTCCCCGGCTCTGGGAGGGGAGTGGGGGCTGGTGGGTCAGAGCAGGGGGGGCTGGGAGCCAGGACTCCTGGGTTCTCTCCCTGGGTGCTGTATGACGGGCCCCACGATCAGCTGCGGGGGAGCCGTGCAGGGTTTCAGCCCTGACGCTGCTGCCGTGCAAAGGGGGGACAGGAGCCGTCAGCGCCGGCCCAGGGGTATTCTGGGTGGTGACCCCAAGAGCACTGCAGCTCCTGGGGCGAGGGGCCTGTCAGCTGGGAGTCCGTACCCCTAGCTGTGCCTGGGGCGTGGCTTGTGTGAGAGGGGCGGGGCTTTGCACAAGAAGGGGCGGGGCTTTGCACTAGTGCAGCCACATGGGGGTGCCATGGAGAGGTGACTCTCTGCTCCCAGCTGCACAGCACAGAAATCAGAGACGTCCCCCCCCGCCCCTAGCCCCCACATTACCTCTGGGACCCCCATACGGCGACAGGCCTCCAGGAAGCTCTCCACGTTTTTCCGACATTTGATCTTGTTCAGCTTTGGCTGTGGGGAGAGCAGAGAGGGGTGAGAGGGCGGGGGGGGGGGAGCAGGGAAGCCCAAGCTGCTGTCCCGTCATGTGGACGCTCAGGTTTCATTTCAAGAAGACGCAGCCCAGCCCTCAGTTCTGGGGAGAGAACCCAGGAGTCCGGGCTCCCAGCCCCCCTGCTCTAACCACCAGCCCCCACTCCCCTCCCAGCGCTGGGGAGAGAACCCAGGATTCCTGGCTCCCAGCCCCCGCTGCTCTGACCCACCAGCCCCCACTTCCCTCCCAGAGCCAGGGAGAGAACCCAGGAGTCCGGGCTCCCAGCCCCCCCTGCTCTAACCACCAGCCCCCACCCCCCTCCCAGTGCCGGGGAGAGAACCCAGGAGTCCTGGCTCCAAGCCCCCCCTGCTCTAACCCACCAGCCCCCACTCCCCTTCCCGAGCCCGGCGGGAACCCAGGCGTCCAAGGCGGGGCGGGGCTCCCCACTCACCACGGCAGGAGACGGGACGTGGATGAAGGGCACAGAGCGCGGGCGCAGGTGGTTGGCCAGCTGGCACAGCACGGCCCCGTTGGCCAGGGCATCGCCCAGGTCCTCTGTCAGCGTCACGCTGAGCCGCGACTCGATGGCCTGTAGGGGGGAGAGACAGGCGGGTGGGCGGGGGCCACGGATACCCCCCACGCACACGCTCACTGCAGGGAACTTACACACAGGTGTCTAGAGGAAGGTCAAATTACTTCCCCAGGAAATCAGGGGCAGAGCCAGGGAGAACCCAGGCATCCTGGCTCCCAGCCCCCCGTGCTCTAACCCTCCAGCCCCACTCCCTTCCCAGAGCTGGGGAGAGAACCCAGGAGTCCCAGCTCCCAGCCCCCCCTGCTCTGACCCACCAGCCCCCACTCCCCTCCCAGAGCTGGGGAGAGAACCCAGGAGTCCTGGCTCCCAGCCCCCACTCCCCTCCCAGAGCCGGGGAGAGAACCCAGGCGTCCTGGCTCCCAGCCCCCCCTGCTCTAACCCACCAGCCCCCACTCCCCTCCCAGAGCCGGGGAGAGAACCCAGGCGTCCTGGCTCCCAGCCTTGCAGATTCTGGTATGGGATCTCAGCCAAGCTTTCAGGGTCGCGGGGGTGGGGAGGTGTGCCGAAGTGGGAACGTTTTTAATATTTTGTCTGAATACTGTGCGCACGCTTCGGTTTCCCCACGTCACTCCTCTATCTAGGGGGTGGAATCGGTGCGGTGACCCCTAGAGGCAGGTGTGACGGCAACAGGCTAACGGGGCACAGAAACCAGGCCACGCTCTGTAGCCCGGCACCCCATGGCCAGGGCCGTCCCCGGCGAGGAGCCAGCTGGAGGGGCTGGGAACGAAGCGCCCAGTGGACCGGTTTGCCGGGGAGAGAGACGAAGCCCGAGGGGATGTCGGGGGGTCCTCAGGAGCCCCACCCAGGGGACTCGGTGCCGGGAGCTCGCGGGGAGACCCGGGGGCTGAGGGGGGGCATGGCTGTACCTTGCGGAGCTGAGCTGTTAACTCCTTCTCGTCCAGGTCGTGCGAGCCAGCCCGTAGCCGCAGGGGGTGCTGGGGGTCTGCGGTGCAGTCGTGGGGGGCACAGGCTGCGGAGAGGACGGCAGGGCTCAGGGGACGGAGACACAGGGCCGGCGGGGAGCACGTGGCCCCGTGCAGATCTGCCGGCCCCATGCAGGATTCGAACCCCGGACCTGCAGAGCTGCCGGGGGCCACAGCAGTACCCTGGCCCGCCAGCAGAGGGGGGCAGAGCCGCGTGGCACCACCTACCGGAGCCAGGCTTGATGGCGGTCCGCGACGTGGAGCGGAAGAGGAAGCTGCTGGGCTTCTGGGCCGAGCCGGGCTCCCGGGCCGGGGGGCTGGAGACTGGCGGAGGGAGGGACTCTGGGGTGCAGGGGGAGAGGGAAGGTGAGATCTTGCCCCACAGCACCCCCCAACCGCACAGCTGGGACCTCGGCGCTGCAGGTCCCTTCAGCCAGGATCAGCTACCCCAGGGGGACACGTGTGCTATGCCAGAGCCAGGAGAGAACCCAGGAGTCCCGGCTCCCAGCCCCCCCCTGCTCTAACTCACCAGCCTCCCCTCCCCTCCCAGAGCCGGGGAGAGAACCCAGGAGTCCCGGCTCCCAGCCCAACCGCTCTAACTCACCAGCCTTCCCTCCCCTCCCAGAGCC
>NC_048322.1:6624172-6641976 GCF_013100865.1 Trachemys scripta elegans | reverse complement strand
GCCCCCCCCCACCCCGCTCCTTGCCCCACAGCGCCCCCTAGCGCCGCCCTGGGACCAGCCCCGCCTGCCAGGGGAGAGCGCCCCTGCTGTGTCGGATTTTCCCTGGAGGTCTCCCAGCCCCGGCCGGAGCGATCTGGTGGCCCGGCCCCACTCACCAGCTGGCGCAGGTTGGTGAGTGAGCCCGTCTCGTCGGGCAGCGAGCCCAGCTTGTTGTTACTGGCGACGAGGACTTTGAGGGGCAGGCGGCAGAGGCAGGGCGGGAGGGAGGTGAGCTGGTTCCGGCTGGCGGGGGGGGAAGAGAAGGAGCCGTTAGAACCGCGGGAGGAGCGAGTCAGGCTGGATCCCCCCTGGCCCGGCCGTTACCTGAGGTTCAGGTAGGTGAGGGATTGCAGGTTGGCGATGGCCGGCGGGATGGTCCGCAGGCAGTTGTGGTACAAACTCAGCCCCTCCAAGGAGACCAGGTGGCAGGCGTCCTCGGGCACTTCGGCAAAGCGGTTCCGGGAGAGATCTGGGCATGGGACGAGAGAGGAAGCCGTTAGACGCCCCCCCCTGCCTGCACCAAGCTCCCGGGCGCCCAGCGCAATGGGGGGCCCTGAGCTCATTGGAGGAGAAACTGAGGCAGGGTGGCCAAGCCAGGAAGAGGTGTCCTGTCTTCCAACCCCTGCTCTAACCACCAGACCCCCCTGGAGAAAGGGGTAAACAGTGAGGTGGCAAAGTTTGCAGATGATACTAAACTGCTCAAGATAGTTAAGTCCAAAGCAGACTATGAAGAACTTCAAAAAGATCTCACAAAACTAAGTGATTGGACAACAAAATGGCAAATGAAATGTAATGTGGATAAACGTAAAGTAATGCACATTGGAAAAAATAACCCCAACTATACATACAATATGATGGGGGCTAATTTAGCTACAACAAGTCAGGAAAAAGATCTTGGAGTCATCGTGAATAGTTCTCTGAAGATGTCTGCGCAGTGTGCAGAGGCGGTCAAAAAAGCAAACAGGATGTTAGGAATCATTAAAAAGGGGATAGAGAATAAGACTGAGAATATCTTATTGCCCTTATATAAATCCATGGTACGCCCTCATCTCGAATACTGCGTACAGATGTGGTCTCCTCATCTCAAAAAAAGATATACTGGCACTAGAAAAGGTTCAGAAAAGGGCAACTAAAATGATTAGTGGTTTGGAACGGGTCCCGTATGAGGAGAGATTAAAGAGGCTAGGACTCTTCAGCTTGGAAAAGAGGAGACTAAGGGGGGATATGATAGAGGTCTATAAAATCATGAGTGATGTGGAGAAAGTGGATAAGGAAAAGTTATTTACTTGTTCCCATAATACAAGAACTAGGGGTCACCAAATGAAGTTAATGGGCAGCAGGTTTAAAACAAATACAAGGAAGTTCTTCTTCACGCAGCGCACAGTCAACCTGTGGAACTCCTTGCCTGAGGAGGTTGTGAAGGCTAGGACTATAACAGGGTTTAAAAGAGAACTGGATAAATTCATGGTGGTTAAGTCCATTAATGGCTATTAGCCAGGATGGGTAAGGAATGGTGTCCCTAGCCTCTGTCTGTCAGAGGATGAAGATGGATGGCAGGAGAGAGATCACTTGATCATTGCCTGTTGGTTCACTTCCTCTGGGGCACCTGGCATTGGCCACTGTCAGAAGGCAGGATACTGGGCTAGATGGACCTTTGATCTGACCCGGTACGGCCGTTCTTATGTTCTGCCCTCCCAGAGAACCTAGGCGTGAGGCCGCGCACCCCCGGCAGAAGGGAGGTGGAGGGGACATGCACTGTGTAATTCCTGTAAATCAACCTGGCCCGGCCCGAGCCCAGGGGCGCTGGGAGGAAAATGCCACTCATGGCCGTGAGCGCGGAGGAATTGGGTGGGAACCCTTTAAACAGCTGGACCCTGCAGCTGGAATCGTGTTTGCAGAGATTTCGTCTTCCAGCCCAAGAGCAGGGTCACGTTTAACTCTCCCCCACGCAGAGAAGTCACAGCCAGCCCATTCCTGAGGGAAGCGAGGATGGGGCGAGATCTCTGTAAATGTTACATAGTTTCACTTTTCCTCACTCATTCACGCTGATCAGCACTGGATGCCTTTGGGGAAGGTCTGTGAGTCTCTCGCTGTAAACAAGACCCAGGAGTCCTGGCTCCGGGGAGCAGAGAGGCCACGGCCCAGCCGGGGAGGAACCCAGGTGTGACGAACTGGGACTGTTCTTACTGTGATCTGTGAATGCTGACAGGGGAGTGTGGCTAGGATAGTCTGCACTGGGGAATGGGAGACTGACCGAGGGAGAATACCTGAGCATGTAACATGAGAACCCAGGAAGGGGTTAGAGGCCAGGTGACACCTTGGCCCAGGAAACTGGACAAAGGCTAGAGGGAGAGTTCAGAGCTGGCTGGTGACGGGGCTCTGACCCCCAAGGGGGCTGTGGGGCCCTGGGACCCCAAGATGGACCTAACTGAGGGGGTCCTGTTGTCTGTGCCTGCAAGACCTGTCTTGGACTGTATTCCTGTCATCCAAATAAACCTTCTGCTTTACTGGCTGGCTGAGAGTCATGGTGAATCGCAGGAAGCCGGGGGTGTGGGGCCTTGTGTCCCCCCACACTCCGTGACACCAGGAATCCGGGTTAGAGCCAGAACTGGAATCCCGCGGTTCCCGCTGCCGTAATAGCGGGAGGGGGTGAATTGCAGCGGGAATTAGCGGGAAAACTCTCGCGCCTCAATTTACCTCTTGGGGAAATCGCTAATTGTTTTGTCAGAGCTTCTCTTTCCTCTCCGTGTTTGTCCTCCCGGCACCGCACCTGGTGCAGGACACCGGCTCCAGCCCAGGCAGAGACCTCCCCCCGCCCAGGTGTTGTTGTTCTGGGACGTCCTGGACAGACAGAGGAGCTAGCCGGCCGTGCAAACAGCAGCCATAATCCTGCCATAGACATAACTGGAACAGGCCGGCTCAAGGTGCCAAACACGGGGCTTAGGCAGTTTAAAAAAATTCCCAGCTTCTTACAACAACTTACTCTTTACAAGCATCAGAGGGGAGCCGTGTTAGTCTGAATCTGTAAAAAGCAACAGAGGGTCCTGGGGCACCTTTGAGACTAACAGAAGTACTGGGAGCATAAGCTTTCGTGGGTCAGAACCTCACTTCTTCAGATGCAAGTAATGGAAATCTCCAGAGGCAGGTATAAATCAGTGTGGAGATAACGAGGTTAGTTCAATCAGGGAGGGCGAGGTGCTCTGCTAGCAGTTGAGGTGTGAACCCCAAGGGAGGAGAAACTGTTTCTGTAGTTGGATAGCCATTCACAGTCTTTGTTTAATCCTGATCTGATGGTGTCAAATTTGCAGATGAACTGGAGCTCAGCAGTTTCTCTTTGGAGTCTGGTCCTGAAGTTTTTTTGCTGTAAGATGGCAACCTTTACATCTGCTATTGTGTGGCCAGGGAGGTTGAAGTGTTCTCCTACAGGTTTTTGTATATTGCCATTCCTGATATCTGACTTGTGTCCATTTATCCTCTTGCGTAGTGACTGTCCAGTTTAGCCAATGTACTTAGCAGAGGGGCATTGCTGGCATATGATGGCATATATAACATTGGTGGACGTGCAGGTGAATGAGCCGGTGATGTTGTAGCTGATCTGGTTAGGTCCTGTGATGGTGTTGCTGGTGTAGATATGTGGGCAGAGTTGGCATCGAGGTTTGTTGCATGGGTTGGTTCCTGAGTTAGAGCTGTTATGGTGCGGTGCGTGGTTGCTGGTGAGAATATGCTTAAGGTTGGCGGGTTGTCTGTGGGCGAGGACTGGCCTGCCTCCCAAGGTCTGTGAGAGTGAGGAATCATTGTCCAGGATGGGTTGTAGATCACTGATGATGCGTTGGAGAGGTTTAAGCTGAGGACTGTAGGTGATGGCCAGTGGAGTTCTGTTGGTTTCTCTTCTGGGCCTGTCTTGTAGCAGGAGGCTTCTGGGTACAAGTCTGGCTCTGTTGATTTGTTTCTTTATTTCCTTGTGTGGGTATCGTAGTTTTGAGAATGCTTGGTGAAGATCTTGTAGGTGTTGGTCTCTGTCTGAGGGGTTGGAGCAGATGCGATTGTACCTCAGTGCTTGGCTGTAGACGATGGATCGTGTGGTGTGACCGGGGTGGAAGCTGGAGGCATGAAGGTAGGTGTAGCGGTCGGTGGGTTTTCGGTATAGGGTGGTGTTAATGTGGCCATCGCTTATTTGTATGGTGGT
This sequence comes from Trachemys scripta elegans, assembly GCF_013100865.1. Lineage (NCBI taxonomy): Eukaryota > Metazoa > Chordata > Testudines > Emydidae > Trachemys > Trachemys scripta. The sequence continues at coordinate 6,637,751 of NC_048322.1, read as the reverse complement.
GTCCAGGAAGTGGACTTCCTGTGTAGATTGGTCCAGGCTGAGGTTGATGGTGGGGTGGAAGCTGTGGAAATCATGGTGGAATTCTTCCAGGGTCTCCTTCCCATGGGTCCAGATGATGAAGATGTCATCAATATAGCGTAGGTAGAGAAGGGGCATGAGTGGACGAGAGCTGAGGAAGCATTGTTCCAGGTCAGCCATAAAAATGTTGGCATAATGTGGGAGCGTGCAGGTGCCCATAGCGGTGCCACTGGTCTGGAGGTATATATTGTCACCAAATTTGAAATAATTGTGCGTGAGGATAAAGTCACAGAGCTCAGCAATAAATTGTGCTGTGTCATCACCAGGAATTACTTTTTACAGGCATCACAAATCCAGCACCCTTTAAGGCCAAATTGTGCAATTTGCTCTGGCGCTTGTTGCAAAGAGAATTTCAGCAAGTTTCGAATACAGGTTTGAATGATGATCTTGTACCAGGAGTTCCGGGGTTTTTTACCTGGCAGGAGTGGGGGGGGGGGGACGGGACGAGGTGGAACGGAAGCAGGATTAGTCGTCCCAGGCGAGCGGCTGGGAGTCAAGGCTGGACAAAGCCGCCTGGAAAGAAGGCCCCCCCCCGGTTTGACCAGCGAGGGGGACGAACCGTGGGGACAAGGTGGTATGGTCCCTGGCCATGTCTAAATCCAAGGGTTTCCCCTGCTCTGCACTGGTGCGAGCGGGAGGATGCAGGAGCTCAGACGGGAGGATCACAGGGCTGATGCAAGGCTGCGAGTGGCACATTTCGGCACCCAAACACCTTTTGGTCTGGCCTGACGCCACCACGCGGGTCCCTCGGAGGGTTGCGGGGGGCGGGGAAATGACCCTTCCTGTCTCCCTCTCATATTCGGGACTCAGAGCTCTTCCGGGCCAGGCAGGGCTCTTCTTGAGGGTCTGTGCAGCGCCCGGCCCAATGGGGGGACCCCAATCTCAGTCAGGGGGGGTCTGTGCAGTACCTAGCACAATGGGGGCCCCCAATCCCAGTCAGGGGAGGTCCATACAGTACCTGGCACAATGGGGGGCCCTGATCTCCATCACGGAGCTCTGTGCAGCGCCCGGCACAATGGGGGGCCCTCAATCTCAGTTGGGGGGTCCGTACTGTACCTGGCACCATGGGGGGCTCTGATCTATGTCAGGGGGGTCTGTGCAGTGCCTGGCACCATGGGGGGCCCCCAATCTCAGTCAGGAGGGTCTGTACAGTGCCTGGCACCATGGGGGGCCCTGATCTCAGTCGGAGGGTCCGTACAGTACCTGGCACAATGGGGGGCCCCCAATCTCAGTCAGGAGGGTCTGTACAGTGCCTGGCACAACAGGGGTCCTGATCCCAGCAGGGCTCCTGGGCTCTCCCCTAACCCCAGGATGGAGGAGGACGAGCAGCAGCTCCAGCGCTGTCCCCGCGGTGCGCCGGGCCCTGAACGAGGCCCGGCTGTTTCCAAGTGGCTGGGGCTGCGAGCAGCTGGCGGGAGGCCAGCCCAGCGCTCACCACGAGAGAAGCCATTGCCCTGCACACACGCGCAGGCCTTGGGCCGCAGGGTAAATGTTTTGTCGACCGCGCGACCCAGAGGGGCCCAGCCAAGCTGCCGAGAGGGTATTGAACTTGGCACGGAGCGCGCGAGCCTCTGGCAGGAGAAGAGCCGTTCCAGCAAGACACTGACAAGGATCAGTGCTGGGCACCGGCTCTCTCGCGGCTGAAATGAACAAAGTTCTAAAAGGAGACACTGGAAAAATCCGAGAGGGGCAGAGAAGAGCCACAAACTGCAGCGGAAAAGCAGGACAAGGCGGGAAGGATGAAGCCAACCGCTTTCCCGTGGGAAACAGGGCACCGCTGGCAGTAACCTGGGCCCAAACGCCCCCGGGCAGAGGTGGATTGGCCGTCTCTCGACGCCGTCCCACCCGGCCTTTCAGGGAGAGACGCCTTCGCCCCGCCCAAGGGACCGGGCACCATCCAGAGACGAGGATGAAAGGTCACAGGCCGTGGGAGCAGCTGATTAAAGTCTGCGAGGAAGAGGGAAATGGGGCCACGTGACAGCCCACACCAACACCACGCCATTTCCCCACAGATCAGTGCAACCCGGGGACTGCCGTGACATGCGAGTCTCCTCACAAACTGCGAGGGGATCTGTTCCCAGCATATCAGAGCCTGTCCATTCACCCCTCCAGCGCTAGGGCCATGTCTTTACACATTAACTGGAACCAGGGCCCTGTCGTGCCAGGCGCTGCCCAGACACACGGTGAGAGACAGGCCCTGCCCCAGCTGAGATCAGACCCCGTCATGCCAGGCGCTGCCCAGACACACGGTGAGAGACAGACCCTGCCCCAGCTCAGAGGCCCGTCATGCCAGGCGCTGCCCAGACACATGGCGAGAGACAGACCCTGCCCCAGCTGAGATCAGGGCCCGTCATGCCAGGCGCTGCCCAGACACACGGCGAGAGACAGACCCTGCCCCAGCTGGGATCAGGGCCCGTCGTGCCAGGCGCTGCCCAGACACACGGCGAGAGACAGACCCTGCCCCAGCTGGGATCAGGGCCCGTCGTGCCAGGGGCTGCCCAGACACACGGCGAGAGACAGGCCGTGCCCCAGCTGGGATCAGGGCCCGTCGTGCCAGGGGCTGCCCAGACACACGGCGAGAGACAGGCCCTGCCCCAGCTGGGATCAGGGCCCGTCGTGCCAGGCGCTGCCCAGACACACGGCGAGAGACAGGCCCTGCCCGAGGTTGGGTGGGAAAACAAAGCACTCTCTTTCCGGGCTCTCCAGCTGAGCGCCTGAGAAACGCGGGGATCCCAAGGAGGAGGAAACGCAGGGACGGAACGCAGCTGGAACGCCACCCCAAGGGCCACGTGCCCCAGCCGGATCCCTGTGAGGGTGCGGCAAAGGGACCCCGTGAGGCTGCACAGACACAGAGATCAGGGGCTGAGAGAGCAAACAATTCCCCTTCCTTTATGGAGAGCTACGCCTCCCAGGGTTCTCCTTCCATCTCCGGAGCACAGAGCCAGCCGGGGACGCCCCAGCCCGGCGGCGGGAGCGCCGGCTGCGCCAGCACTCTGGCAGACTGTGTAAACACACAGCCGTCGGGCCACAGCTGCAGCTCCCGTGCGAGGCAGGAAGCGGAGGCGGCCTGCACTTGAAACTCCTCGACAGATCTAAAGACTTGGCCGAGGAAACCGACCCCCCGAGGGACCCTCTCTACCAAAGTACGTGATTTCGTCCCAGAATAGCTCCTGGATCCGCAGCCTCCCCGGGCACCTATCTCCAGAACTGGCGTCCAGATGGGGAGTTCTTCCAGAATGGCTAAAACACCCCCGGCTCGGAAGGGTTAGATTTTTACCGGTAAACCCCGATTTCAGCGCCGCGGCTAAAGATCCGAGCCACGCGCTGCTGGAGGGTTTGCTGGCATCCAACGGCAGGCTAGTGCCTGCGTCTGTTTTGCCGGTTGATGCCGACGGCTCGCGTTGTAGCTTTTGGAATCGGCGTCTACTGCCGTGAAATCAGTATTATCTGACCCGAGACCCCTCACAATTTCCCGCAATTCTGGAAATTTAACAGTTGATAAAAATGGGGGCAAGGGTGGGGGGAAATGCTGCAAAATAAATACGGATATTTATTTCAGTGGGGGGGGAACAGGCCCCACTGAAATCCAGCCAGCCCCCTACTGCAGGACCATCTTTCCTCTCCTGGGTGCATACCAAGCGCTCCCTCTCTGATGCAATTAAGCCCCCTTTTGGAGTACAGATGATTGGGGACAGCGAAGGCCCCACCCATGGGAAGTCAGAGCTAAGCTCCGTGGGCAGGGCTAAGTGATCAGGTGCAGACCAGGTGTGGCGGAGGAGTCATGAGAGACCAGGCTTCTTGGGCACAGAAGTGGGAGTGCAGGCGTGGAGGATTTCGTCAGACGCCCCCCAGCTTCCCAAGTGACCCCTTTGGGGGAGGGTCTCCCAGGCCCGCTCCCGCACTGCTTGCGGCTGGCACGTTTGCGAGGCGGTCAGCGGCGGAGGAAGTGACTGGGTGAATTCAGAGAGGAGCCCGTGACCAGCAAGCCCCAGGTGCAGGGAAGGGCCCCGAGGCCAACCAGGGGATGGCGAGCAGATCGCTCCAGAGGGGACTCCGAACCGGGCTGGCGGACGGAGGCCGAGAGGGCCTGGGATTGCTCACTGTGGCTAGGACCTCGCTGGCCTGGGAGGAGGCCAGGGACCGAGGGAGGCTGTGAACCAGCAGATGAGGGAGGGTGTGGATCAGCGCCCCCCCCCCCACGAAGAGCAGCAGGGGGCAAACCGCCACAGAGCTCCTCCAGCCACGGGCCGTGGGTTGTACAGGCGACGTTGTCCGACTGAAGACACCCGGGGGGAGGCAGCGGGGCCGGATCGGCGGAAACGTCAGCCTCCGGCTAAAAATACAAAGCAGATGTTCCCCTTCTTGGCTGACAGGGGCAGCTCCCTCCGCATTCCACTCGGGGGGAGCCGCAGGTGAGACATTCTGCTGCGCCAGAAATAACCCGCCGGCAAGTGCAGGCCCCTCCTGGCTGCCGGGAAGGCAGGGGCCGGATTCCCCACTCCCAGAGCCTCTCACTCAGAGGGGCCCCCCGTCTGCCGGAGCCCCACGCGAGGGGAAACAAACAGTTAAAGCGGCTGGTTCCAGGCCAGACTGGCCAGGCGAACAGCTGAGGGAGCGGGTGTTCTGTGTTTGAAGTGACACCTCCCCTGCGCCCCCCACCCCGCGCTACTGACCCACCTAAAAATAGCCACAGATTGGATTCCCGCTGCTCCCGTAAGCGCCGCCTGTCACTGAGTGGGGGGAGTCAGGGCCCTGCACCCCTCTTCCTGGGATTCACCGGGACTCTCAGCCAGCCAGTAAAGCGGAGGGTTTATTGGACAATAGGAACGCAGTCTACAGCAGGGCTTGTAGGTACAACCAGGACCCCCCAATCAAGTTCTTCTGTGGGGGTTCAGGGAGCTTAGACCCCAGCTTGGGGTTCCCTGCATTGCACCATCCAGCCCAAAACAGGAAACTAAAACCAAAACACTCCAGCAGGCTTTTCCCCCACTCTCCCCTCTGCTCCTCCTCTCCTTTGTTCAGTTTCCTGGACCAAGGTGTCACCCGGCCTCTAACCCCTTCCTGAAGAAAGAACAGGAGTACTTGTGGCACCTTAGAGACTAACAAATTTATTAGAGCATAAGCTTTCGTGGGCTACAACCCACTTCCTGGGCTCTCATGTTACACGCTCAGGTATTCTCCGTCGGCCAGTCTCCCATCCTCCAATGCAGACCGTCCTAGCCACACTCCCCTGCAACCTTCCCAGCCAACACTCCCCACTCAGCACATTAAGAACAGTCCCAGTTCGACACACTGCCAGCCCGCGGGTTTGCCCAAAGACTGGCCCGAGGACGGGCCCCTTTTTCTGGAGCCTCTGGGACAGGTGGAAGGGAGCACGACAGAGTGGTTAGAGCAGGGGAAATCTCTTTAGCTCCACTGCGGCCTCAAGCAGAGACCCCGTGCCTCGGTTTCCCCTCCTCAAGGAGTCCAAGTGACGCGACCCGAAGTGCTGAGCTGCGCCGGGGGCAGGCTCTGAGGCAGACCCAGAGGATGATCCCAGTCTCATTTCCTGTTACAAGCCAGGCCCTGGCAGGGGTTCAACACGCTGTACACGTGCCCGGCCAAGCTCTCTCCACGCGGGGGCAGGGAGCTGCCCAGCTGCCCTCCCGAGTCAAGGGCCCAGCTTGGTCACGACTCTGGGTTATATGCCCCGCGCCAAGCAAGTCCCTACACCCTCGTGCCTCAGTTTCTCCTCTCTGTGCACCTCCCTCCCCGGGGTTCATAACTGCCCTCTGGGGGACAGAGGCAGGCTTCGATTCCTCCCACGACCCGATACCCAATGCACCGGCCAGAGGTCATTTCCCAGCCCCCTCGCGCATGTCGGAGCTCTGGGAAGGGCCAGAGGCGAAGCTGGGCCCGGTGCCAGCTTGCGATACGACGGCAGCTTCCTCTCAAAGACGGCGCTGGGTCCTCGGGAAATGTGGTGAGGGCGCTGGCCGAGGACCCCGGAGAGCAGGGGTCTCCCTCAGCACAACAGGCTCGGGAAGATGATCTCGGCACCCGTGGGGATCCTGGCACTGGATTCCAGGGTTCCCCACAGCCAAGAATAGACGCTCTCCTGGCCAGGGGAACTGGGGAGAATTTTCCAGCCTGGGTAAAACAGGTGGTCACGGCAGCTGGGCTAAACTCTGGGAATTTGGCATTTCTCTTGTGGCAGACAAGGCCACTCCAAACAGTCACCGAGAATTTGCTGTCGCCCGCTGCAGCAGGTGGGAGGAACACCGGGATCTCGGAGGAGAACATCCAGGCACCGTTGCAAATTCTTTCATTCCCAGGCCTGCCTCGCTGCCCGCAGGGCGGCTTCGAAGAGCTGGTCATTCCTCTGGGCTCTAAGCTTAGAGGAGTTGGCTTGTCTTAGGCCTACAAACAACACTGGCCTCCCCCTCCCGCCTCTTAATAGCCCGTTGTTTGGTGGAAAAGAAAGGCTGCATTGTGTGCGGCCACCTCCTTTCACGCTGGCTGGGCCTCCGGTGGCATAACACGCCGGGTAGCTCCATCTGCCTTCGCCCCGAGGACGACGGCCAAACTGGAGAGCCCCGAAAACAGGGAAAAGCACCGAGCGCGTTGGCCTAGAGAAGACGGGCGGGGGGGGGGGGGGCGGGGAATGCCAACTGGTCTGTGTGTCCAATTAAGCTGATTACAAGGAGATTTAGGGCAAAAGGTATGGCAGAGCCAGGGCCCAGGGAGGCATTAGGAGGAGAAATCAGTGCCATGAGTCTGGTCTATTCTTTGCGGATTTTGGTAGGACATCAGCAGGTCTGGGGTGGCCGGTCGTCGTCCATAGCGCTTGTCCCCTGGAACGGGCGACCGAGAGCGGCCAGGAGCGCTGGGCCAAGGGGGGCGGCACGTGGCGTTCTCAGCCGGGCCGTTGGGGAGGCCAGGCAGGGCGTGGCCAGGCTGCACCAGCCGCGCACGGAGGCAGCTGTGGCAATTCTTGTTTCCGAGCAGCCGGCAGGATGTGGCTTTCGAGCCGGCAGCGTTCTCTGGGTGCACTGCTCTGCTGCAGGCTCCAGCGCCTCCTGCCCCTGCCCGCTTCCTCCTTCATGCATCAGGGGGACGGATCCGAACCCAGCCGGCACCCAAATCCCCTCAACGCGCCCCCCTCAGGGAGGACCCTGCCCCGCCATAGGAGACCATTAGATCACAGAAATGTAGGCTTGGAAGGGATCTCAAAGCCCACCCACCAGAGTCCCGGCTGGCCCACAGAGCCAGATTTACCCGGTGGGGATGCTTCTCCTGGTCACATCAGCTCAACCCCCTGCCCCAGGACAGCGTCCACACTGGGCGAGGGGAGTTACTCTGGGCTAGCGAGATGGGTTGAAAGCAGCCAATCCTGTCCACACGGTGAGCAAGTCCCAGCTTCGAACCAGTTCGGTTCTTAGCCCCAACATGCCCTGCTGGGGGTCTGGGCCGGACTGAACCCTTGTCCTCATCTCCATCCTGAGGCCCACGGCGCCCGTTGGCGCCCTCTTGGGGGTCATCCCCTTGACGTATTTATAGGGAACTAACCCGGCCCCGCTCTGGCTCCTTCTGCGGCACCATCCGAAGGCCTCACCCGCCCCCGAGATAAACACAAGGTTGCATCACCCGGCCGGACCAAGGATGGCGCGCGTTGTGCACGGTTGCCGAGATCCCCTTCCACGCCCAAACGACACCACAGCCGGGCTGAGCTGCTGGGAACACATGGGCACACGTTCCAGCGGGAACATGCCGCTCCGGGGAGAGAATCCCGGGCACACAGGGCTCTTTGATCCAGCGGAGAAAGGCAGGCCAGGGCCCAGCGGCTGGAGGTAAACCCAGACCCGTCCCAAGGGGAAACGAGGCACCGGTTTTTCCCCAGGGCATAGGTGACTCGCCGTTGGCCCAAGCTGCCCAGGGCAAAGGGGGAGTCTCCATCTCTTGTGAGGCAGGCCAGAGCTTTTCTGGGAGATGTTCCAGGCCAGCCCAAGGTGTGGGGCTCAGTACGGGGGACCGGGGTGAACTCTCCGGTCTGGGCTAGGCAGGAGGTTGGACTCTAATGGGACAGGGTCAGCTGCTCATCCTCTGCCCAGGGCAAACCGACGGAAGCAGCAACAGGAAATGCTTTATTAGCTTGATCCAACACGGGAGCATCAGAGCGAGGCCTGGGGACGACACGGAGCGGTTCCTGCCTGACAGAGAGCCTGGTGGATGGCCGAGCCTCCGGCCAGCCCCTCCAAAGACCAGGAGACAAGTCCCTCAGCCCATGTGCGCTTGGCCAGAGGGGTTGGGCAGCGCCCCCAGAAGTGCCAACTACACCCCAAACCCTGCGTTGGGAGCAGACTCTCCGTCTTCTCCCGCCAGAGTCTTCTCCTCCTCTGCCAGGACTGGCCAATCAGCCGTCCACGCCACCCCTCTGGCCAACCTTGACCTTCCCACTCCCCTCTTCCAGCTGATCCCAGCCCACAAATCATGCAATCAACAGGCCTGTCACACTGATCAACAGGCCCCTTTCCCATCCATTCCCAAGCCTTCCCCGCTCCGGTTTCCAATTTAAACATTCACAGCTGCACACAATCATGTTGGGTTCGTTCGACAATCACTGAATGACGTAGCTGCTGAGATTCACAAAGTGACAACATCAAAGCAGCAAAAACAAAGTCTCAATGGGATAGGTCAAAATACACAAAGCAAACAGCCGGAGATCCCCGCATCAGACCCCCGTCTGCTCTTCGTTGGCTAAGCCTACAAAGTCCAGAGCCCTGGATTTCAACTAGTAAGTTCTCAAGTCGCAGTTTTCTTCCTTTGCCTACCTGTACATTTCAGTTGAGGCTGGAATACATTTCTGGCTCTGTGGGCATGTTCGGGGAAATCGACGTTGACCAATAACAATTGAAACCAGGTTATGGCCAAAAAGAACCATCGAGTGACCTCTGGTACGTTATAGGCCATTACAATACTTCCCCCCCAGCTCCCCTTGTATGGAGCCCCAGTCGCTTGTGCTGGGCGATCACATCTCCCGGGTTGGACACCATCCGGGGATGGAGAATTTGCCACTTCCGTTGGGAGTTTGCTCCCTTGGTTAATTGGTTAATTTCCTCCCTGTGCAGGTACGAGCATGCAAGATGGCACCGGGAATCTAGGCACTAACAGATCAGACTGCAGTGAGCGCCATTAACCACCCAGGGCTGGAGCAGCCTTTGAAATCCTGCCCGGCGGGTCAGAGCTGAACACGGTCAGCCCAGCCAGCCCTCCAGTGGCAGGGGTATGGCAGGGTTCGGAGACACAGCCCGGGAACGGAGACAGGAGCGCAGCTACCCTTGTGGTTCAGGCCCTTGAAGATGGGAGATAGAGGAAGGCCGGTCTCTGCGTTCGGAGTTTGTGCAGGGCCTAGCGCCAGGGGTCCCGGGACTCGACAGGCGCTCCCACCACACAAGTACAGACCAAGTGACTTGCCCAAGACCACGCAGAAAATCCGTGACTCCGTTTCCCCCATCTGTAAATGAATACGTCCCCTCTCTGAGGGGGGGTGCTTCGCTGGGGGTGGGGCTCTTGGCTCCCACAGGAACAGGTGCCAGCCCCGTGGCCAGACGGAACCAGAGCCAGTCCTGAGGACTGAGCAGTAGCACAGGGGAGATGCTATTTCGTGCCCCACGGTGGGGGTTCGGGGTCTAGCTCTCCAGTCGCAGCAGAGACAGAGGATGGAGCACGCTGGAGCCTTATCTCGCTCCTAGAGGCCGCCTCGCCCAGGCACGCTAGGCCCAGCCCGCAGGGGGAGATCACAGCCCAGCCCCTCACCCAGCGCTCTGGGCACGTGATCTGGAGCCGGGTTTGCTCACAGCTCAGCTGAAGGAAAAGCCGGAGGCAGCAGACAATTGACTCACACGCTGCTGAGCAGTGGAGGCGGTCTGGGTTGCAGCCGGGACTGAGGCTGTCCTGGCAGGGCCCCCCCAAAACGCAGCCGAGAGCAGGGGCTGGTAGCTTTCCAGCTGGCAACACGCCCATCTGGGAGCCGGCCATGCCCTACACGGGATCCCCCTGCGATTCGGGGGACAGCAAGGGGATGTCGGGGAGAACGTTGTAGCCTTAGGGAAGTCACGCCCCTTTGTGCCTCAGTGTCCCCCGATGTATGTCGCTAAGTGAGGGTGTTAGCCTGAGTCACCAATGTAGGAATCCCCTTGCTCCAGCAGACTCCCTGGGTGACCCTGGGCGAGTCAGGCTGCTTTTCCGTGCCTCGGTTTCCCCATCTGTACAATGGGGATCATAGGCCCTCCCTGCCTCCCAGGAGGATCAACACATTAGAGCGTCGGTGGGGAGAGACGTAGCTAAGGCAGACATAGCCCTCGTGCCTCAGGGCTTCCACCGAGCTAACTGCGGGCTCAGGGCGAGACGGGAGGGCGGGTGACCCCCACACTGGTTACCGGGGGCACGCGCGTTAACCACAGGGGTTAGCGGTCTCCACGGCAGCACCGAAACCCAGACAGTTGGCCAGATCTGCAGTCACCCGGCCAAGCTGGATCCATGGGTTTCCCCATGTGGGAGCGGGTCTGAAAGCGCCCAGGGGCTCGCGCCTCACCCCAGAGGTGGCTGCATTTCAGTGGTGGCCCGTCCGCCACAGGAGATCGCGGACAGAAGTCAGCCAGTGGTAACCGTAGGGCAGTGCCACTTCCCGAGTCTAGGGGCACGTCTACACTACAAATTTAGCTCAATTTACAGCGGTTTTTAGGGTCCACGCTGCCCTCCTTCTGTCAGGGGTGCGTGTCCTCACCAGGAGCACTAGCACTGACAGAAGAGGGGCAGTGTGGGGGGCTGAGAGCCAGGGTGGGGAGCCCCCCACCCACCCCAGGGCGACGGCCCCAGCTGTCTGGGGTTCACAGCAGGGAGCCGACCAGCCTTTCTCGTCAATTTCACGGCAGCTCCAGCAAAGCAATGATGATGACAGCTAGGGACGCTGTGTGTCCCTGACCCCACTGACAGAAGTACCCCCCCAACACCCAGTTCTGCCCCTCTATGACAAGCGCCTGCTCTGGCCACACCAGAGCCTGCGGCGACTTCGGACAGACTGGCCTCCCCGTGCAGGCAGGGCAGCCAGCAGACCACGCCGCGTACGAGCAGCAGGCCTGAGAACTGTTCTCTTTTGCACCCACTTACACTTTTGGCTTTCGCAACATCCCCTGGCAAGGAGTTCCGCAGGTTAGCTGTGTGCTTATCATGGACATCCAGCTAAAGGTAGAACAAAATCCCTCCTCCTCTTATTTCTATGGACCCTGCTGCCCATTCCTTCGGTGGGTGACCCCTGGTTTGTGCGTTGTGTGGGGCTAAATAACACTTCTCTCGTCACCTTCTCCACCCCAGTCATGACTGTATAGACACCCCCCCCCCCCCCCCCGCCGTTCGCCAACCAGGTTCGGCCAGGGCGCTGTCACTGCCCCACACGGAGCGGGATGACCGGGGCTGTTCATCCTACCCCTTCCCAGATTGGACAGCGGAGGCAGAAGGAAACAATTTACATGGCAGGGCCTAGATTACATTGCAGTCACTTGTGAACTCTGACGTGAGAGAAAGTTCACCAGGGCCTGGCCTCTCCTTTCAGGCACTGCCCATTTCCCCGCCCGAGGAACGGCGACCGGACGGCATTCCTCCCACGGCCTCCAGCACCCTGGCACCTGCAGTGCGGACACACCCCAAGCTAAGCCTTCAGCTGCTCTGAACAAAGGCAAAACCGGGCTGAGCTCGCCGCTCCAGGCTTGGGAACGTCTAAAAACAGGAATGAAAACATCTCTCAGCAAGCAGAGAAAAGAAACCTTTAAACACAGCCTGTGATGAAAATAAACCAAGGCGTCTTCAACTCGTAGGCTCCTAAACCAACCTGGTTCCCCTTTACGCCCCTGGTTCTTTTCTCGGTAGATCTGAAGCAGCGCTGGGTTTTCCAGTAGAGCTCGTTAAGAGCTTGGGATAAAAAACTTGCAGCATGAAATCCCCGGCCTTGCCTTACAGCCCGTGACAGCTGGTGGATTGGCGGCACAGAAAGCTCGGCGACTTTGGTGTTGTTTTGGCAACAGGCCTTGGGCCCAGAGAGAGCAGGGTTACAAGAGGAACAAAACGGCAGTGCCAACCGGTTTCTGTCGGCATGGAACACACGCTGGTTTACGAGGGGGACGCGAGCCAGCACGCTGAACAAGGCACCATCAGAGCAGATAGGATAAAGGAGCCCAATTCTCTCAGGGCTCCCGTTCCAAGGGTGTCTTTGTGGCCAACCTAGCTCCCGTCCCACGGCGGAGCAGGGCCTCTGGAGCGCGGACGTGGCCTATGCCAACTGAGTTCCCGTCCCACGGCGGACCGGGCCTCTAGAATGCGGACGTGGCCTATACCAGCCTAGTGCCCGTCCCACAGCGGAGCGGGGCCTCTGGAGCGGAGACATGGGCTACACCAACCCAGCTCCCGTCCCACGGCGGAGCAGGGCCTCTGGAGCGGAGACGTGGGCTACGCCAACCCAGCTCCCGTCCCACGGCGGAGCGGGGCCTCTGGAGCGCAGACGTGGCCTATGCCAACCCAGCTCCCGTCCCATGGCGGAGCGGGGCCTCTGGAGCGGAGACGTGGCATACACCAACCTAGTGCCCATCCCATGGCGGAGCGGGGCCTCTGGAGCGGAGACGTGGGCTACGCCAACCCAGCTCCCGTCCCACGGCGGAGCGGGGCCTCTGGAGCGCAGACGTGGGCTACGCCAACCCAGCTCCCGTCCCACGGCGGAGCGGGGCCTCTGGAGCGGAGACGTGGCCTACGCCAACTGAGTTCCCGTCCCACGGCGGAGCAGGGCCTCCGGAGGCAGACGTGGCCTATGCCAACCTAGCCTGGAGCCTGCTCCATCTTCTCCAGGTGAATTAGGAGTTTCTGCAAGTACCCCGCCCCCGGCTCCCTCAGCCCCCTATGCTTGGGGGTTTGCCATGGCATTCTCCCAAGTCCAAATATTGCTTTCGTCATCAGAAATGAGCAAGAGCCCCCGCGAGGAACAGGAAATGGCCTGGGGGAAGGGAGGCGTGCCACCCGGCAGGGCGCTGCGGGAGGCGCCGAACGAAAGGGACAAAGAAAAACCCCACCCCGCCCCGCCACACGCAGTGTTGACACATGTCATCATCTGCCCACCGCGAAGCTCTTCGGAAAAGGGAAGAGAGCAACTTCTCTGTTTGACAGAGAACGCCGCGGCACAGCCAGCGGAAGTGCCTGGGCTGAGATCACCCAACAGATCAATGGCAAAGCTAGGAATGGAACCCAGGAGTCCTGGCTCCCAGCCCCCACTGCTCTAACCCACCAGCCCCCACTCCCCTCTCAGCGCCAGGGAGAGAACCCAGGTGTCCCGGCTCCCAGCCCCCCCTGCTCTAACCACCAGCCCCCACTCCCCTCCCAGAGCTGGGAGAGAACCCAGGCAGCCTGGCTCCCAGCCCCCCCACTCTAACCCACCAGCCCCCAATCCCGTCCCAGAGCCGGGGAGAGAACCCAGGCGTCC
>NC_048322.1:6622751-6624142 GCF_013100865.1 Trachemys scripta elegans | reverse complement strand
AGGAATGGAACCCAGGAGTCCTGGCTCCCAGCCCCCCCTGCTCTAACCCACCAGCCCCCACTCCCCTCCCAGAGCTGGGAGAGAACCCAGGCATCCTGGCTCCCACTCCACTGAACCCAGGCCAACATTACATCAACTGACCTGTTACCTGTACCAACAGAACGTAACAAAATGGGTTGGAAATCTGCTTACTGTGACTGAAGGGGAAGTCCCCATGACCCAGCCTTGCCACTCACCCCCAGAGCTCCCCAGAACGTGGGTCCTCTGCGGGCCTGGGTGCTCCTGCCACCCCCCAAGGGACCACCCTCAACAGCTACACCCCTACTCAGGCTCCAGCCCCAGGGATCAGGGCTCAGCAGCTGCACAACCCTTAGCAAGTCAGCTCAAACAGGGGGAGATTCGTGTGAAGCAGCTGTACGGGAAGCGGCCTGGCACGAGTATCGTAAACAAAGAGGAGGGCAAATCACTGGGGTGCTGCGAAATCTGGGACCAAGGGACTCGCGTGGCGAGACTGCAAGGGGCGCGCCCCACAAACCGGTCGCCGGGTGTCACCCTCCCTGCCCTGACAAAGCACCCACGCCAAATCCGACATCTTAAATCCCGCTCAGTTGAACCCATCCAGGCGAGCGCCCCCAGGAAGAAAAAGGGGCTGGCCTGGCAGTTCAGTTCCTGCATGAGCTTGGGAAAGTCAGGTCAGCTCTGCCTCAGTTTCCCCATCTGTAAAATCCCTTTGCCTTGCCTCCTATTTGCACAATAGGGCCCAGATCTCGGGGGACCATAATACCCATCTCCAGTCCCATAAACGATCCACGAAGCCACCTGTTTTGGAGCCGTTTCCCTTCCAGGTGACTCAACGCCGCAACGTTTGCAGGAGAGACGCTCGCGTAGCAGATTCCGACCCGGCTCGCGCAAAGCCAGGACGAAGGCACGGCGCCCGGGACAAAGAACGCCAGGCCCCTGCTGTGGAAGAGACCCGGGCACAGGCCCGTGACTGGCGCCCCCAGACGCTCCCCGCGCGATTCACTGGGGCACAAAGGGCCGTGTGTCCGGCCCCCCGCGGCCCAGCAGAACGGCCTTGTCCTGGCAGCTCCGGGCCCCGCGGGTGTGGCTAAAGGCCCGGGCACAGGGCCTGGGGGGCAGCACTCGGCCGTGGCGGTGGGCGCCGGGCAGTGCACCCCACAGCAGGGAACGGGGCTGCTGGGGGCAGAGACGGGGGGCGGGGCCAGGGCACCCAGGGGCTCAGCCCAGGCCCAGGCAGCGTGTCCTGGCCGGGTGATATGACGACAGGGGTAAAGGGGCGGGGCCTGTCGCGATGGGGGCGGGGCCTGGGGAGTCTCCACAGAGGGCTGTGCAGGGGAGGGGGACCAGGCAAAGGAACAAGGGGCGGGGCC
>NC_048322.1:6607253-6622651 GCF_013100865.1 Trachemys scripta elegans | reverse complement strand
GGGGGGGGCGGGTCTCTCGCGGGGTATTTCCGGGGGGGGGGCAGGAGCAGGGTCCGGTCCGGGGGGCTCCCGGGCTCTCACCGGGACGCGATCCGGGTATTTCTTGCGGATCTTCTCGCCCTCGCAGCGGCGCCGCTCGAACGGCTGCTCCTCCTTGTACAGGAACTTCATGGCTGCGCTGCTGCCTGCGCCGCCTGCGTAAGCGCCGCCCGGCCTGCGCCACTGACGTAACCGCCGCCCGCCCGCTCTGCGTCAGCTCCCTGCGCCGCCGGCGTAACCGCCGCCCGCCTGCGCCGCTGGCGTAACCGCCGTCCGCCTCCCCTGCGTCAGCTCCCTGCGCCGCTGGCGTAAGCGCCGCCCGCCCTGCGCCGCCGGCGTAACCGCCGCCCGCCCGCTCTGCGTCAGCTCCCTGCGCCGCCCAAACCGTCTCTCTCCGGCGCGCGCCACTAGCGTGGCCGCCGCCTCCACCTACGCCCCTAGCGTAACTGTCGGTTTCTTTCACGGCCTCGCAGCTACGCCACTGGCGTAAAAGGGGCAAGCTCCCCCGCCCCCATTTTGACGGGGTTACGAAAAGGGCGTAAGTCCCGCTTCCGTCTGACTCATTCCCGCTGCCGGGGCGGGGCGGGGCTACGCTACAGGCGCAGGCCAGGCATTTCTCCACCTCCCCGGACACCCCGCAGCCGCGATTCACAAAGCCCCACGTAGCAGTTTGACACCAAAACAAAATAGTGCGGAAGGGAGACAGGGAGGCGTGGCCAATACAGGGGGCGGGGCCGGGCCTCGAGGGAGGGGGCGTGGCCACGGCTGGGGAGGGCGGGGGGAGAGCCAGCAACAGGACGGCGGAAGGATAACGTGTCATGTGATAAACGTCACTCAGAGAGGGTGGTCACGTGCCGGCCGGGAAGAAGATCCGGCCGGGAGGAGGCTGATAAACAGGGGGAGGCCCCGTGACTGAAGAAGGGGTGTGGCGTCAGAGGGGGAGAGACCAATGGGAGGAAGGGACGGGGCGGAGGGTGAGCGTGACCAATGGGAGGGGAGGAACCACGTAAGGGGCCCACGGGGCGGGGCTTCCTTGTGGAAGACCCCAAAAGAGAAGTGGGGGGGGGCACAAAGGTGGGTGAAACCATTGGAGGGGAAGGCGTAACGGATGGAAGAGACCAAGGGGAGAGGGGTGGTGGGGACAGCCATATGTGGGGGAGGGTCCAATACGGGTGGGGGGGGGCTGGGAGCCAGGACTCCTGGGTTCTCTCCCCGGCTCTGGGAGGGGAGCGGGGGCTGGTGGGTCAGAGCAGGGGGGGGCTGGGAGCTAGGACTCCTGGGTTCTCTCCCCGGCTCTGGGAGGGGAGCCGGGGCTGGTGGGTCAGAGCAGGGGGGGGCTGGGAGCCAGGACTCCTGGGTTCTCTCCCGGGCTCTGGGAGGGGAGAGGGGGTTGGTGGTTAGAGCAGGGCGGCAGGAGCGTTGCTGTGTGGGAGGGGGTTTGGCGGCAGAGCAGGGGTGGGGACGAGGAGTGCAGACGGCTGCGGGGCGGGGCTCTCCGAAGAAAATCCTCCCTCCACCACAGCCTACCTCAGCCCCCCAACTCCCCCCAAAGTCTGGCTTCCCCTTTCTGTCCCAGGTCAGCTCCACCCTCAGGGAAGTGAGTCACCCCCAGGATATTGAGTACCTCAGCTACCCTGCCCCACCCACAGAAACACCAGGCTTGAAACTGGCCCTGAGATGCAGCCACCTCTGGGGCGGGGCAGCTGGTTACCCGGGTACCCCTTGCCCGGCCCTGTATTCAGTCTCAGGGGAATAGTACCACTCCCCGCCCCACACATCTCCTGCCACGGGAGGCTCCCCTGCACCCTGGTGGTGTCGGAGAATGGTAGGAAGTGCCTGAAAATAGAACCTGGCCGCGACCGCACAGTTCCCCCACTGCCAGGAAAGTACCTGGGGATTTTCCAACCTCAAGGGGGTATTTTACACTCCCTGCCCCACAGCACCCCCTAGCGCCACCCTGGGGCCAGCCCCACCTGCCAGGGGAGAGCACCCCCTGCTGAGATCCCACCCCGCTCCCT
Organism: Trachemys scripta elegans; assembly: GCF_013100865.1. Taxonomy (NCBI): domain Eukaryota; kingdom Metazoa; phylum Chordata; order Testudines; family Emydidae; genus Trachemys; species Trachemys scripta. Next base: position 6,620,594 of record NC_048322.1, on the reverse strand, counting down.
GCCCCACAGTGCCCCCTAGCTAAGAGGCCATCTGTCAAACCCACAGCACAGTGTAGGTGCCCCCCTCTCCCCGAGAATGGGAGGCTGGGAGCCAGGATGAATGGGTTCCATCCTGGCGCAGGTGGGGCTGATGGTATCCTCAGCTGATCCTTGAACCCAGCTTCACCCATCATGACAGGCCCCACCCAGCCCCCCTCTGAATGATGCCCTCAAACCCTGTCGCTCCCCTACGGGCAGAGAACTCCAGGCCTCCGGCAGCTGGGGAAACTGAGGCAGAGAGGCCAAGCAGCAGAGACCCAGGCCCTGCCACGTGTGAACCAGCTGGGCACTGACCCCAGGCAGACTTGGGCCTCTGGCGGTGGCTTCCCCAGCACTCACGTGCCTTCCCATCACCACTCGCTCGACCCCACGCCCCTCCCACAGCCAGGGAGAGAACCCAGGAGTCCTGGCTCTCAGCCCGCCCTGCTCTAACCCACCAGCCCCAAGTCCCCTTCCAGAGCCGGGCAGAGAACCCAGGAGTCCTGGCTCCCAGCCCCCCACCACCCGCTCTAACCACTAGCTCCCACTCCCCTTCCCAGAGCTGGGGCCAGATTCCTTCCATCTCCCTGCGCAAGACTCCAACTGTTGAACATCTGGAGCGGGGTGGGGGGGCTGCGAACCCCCCCGCCGTAAGAACTCTTCGAACACGGCACCAGTTCTGGCCTTGCTCAGCGGCTATAATTTCTCTCCCGGGTTTTCCTTCCCCCCCAGAGTCCGAGGAAAGAAACCAACAGAGAAGGGTCATCCGAGCCCCAAGACCTCCCCCGGGCCAAAAAAAAAATCGAGCGGCTCCAGCCCGGGGAGGAGTGGAGGGAAGAACAGAACGAAAAAGGAAACGAAAAGAAAAAATGAGGTCTTTGTACAAGGCCGAGAGGGGCAGGGGTCTTGTAAAACCAGACCCCCCCAGCCTGATCGGACACGTCCATCCGCGCGCCGTAGAGTTGCACACCCCCTTTCTTTGTCCAGCTGCCGGATAAGCTCCGCCCTCCGAGTCAGTCCCCGCCCATTCTTGGCATGGGGGCTGGGGGGAGAGTCATTTGTTGGTGGGGAATTGGGGGGCATACCCCCCCGCTCTTCTCCAGAGTTCAGAAAACGATGGCGGAGTCCACACTGTGGTGGTGGCAGAGGTGGGATCCGGCGGAGGTCAGGGGCCCCCGCCCGAAGAAAGGAGGTGCTGACGTCACCAGAGGCGATGCTGATGGAGGTTCCGGCTCAGCACCGACCGCACATCTGCTGTGAACCTGGGGGGGGGAAAGGAAGCCTTAGGGGGGAACCCCGGGGGTTTGGCCCCCCCCCCCCCCCCCCCCCCCCCCAATTCTAATTAACCAGACCTCTTTGAGCTAATGACCCCTAGGTACTGGCCCAGAGCACAGGGACTGTGCAGAGTTTCAAAGGATCCCCCTCGCTGGATCTCCGCCTAATAATTCACCTGTGGAACTCCTCACCACAGGATGTTGTGACCACCAAAAATAGAACGGGGCAAGAAAAAAAAGTTCCTGCAGGGAGGGTCCGTGAATGGCTAGTAACCCAGGCAGGTGGAGACGCGATCCCAGGAAGGAGGGCGCCCGGCAGGGAGGCGCCGCAAGGATTCGGGGCTTGGCCCCACACCAGACCGTGCTGCTCATTCAGCCTGGGCTCTCCGGCGCGGGTCTGTTGGATACGGAAGCATCAGGGTCCAACCCTTCTGCCTGCGACCGCCTCCAGCCTGCAATATGGCCACCAATGGCACCAGTGCGGGGGTGTTAAGCGGAGCCAGGGAGAGAACCCAGGAGTCCTGGCTCCCAGCTGCCCCTGCTCTAACCCACCAGCCCCCACTCCTCTCCCGTTTCTGGGGCGAGAACCCAGGAGTCTTGGCTCCCAGCTGCCCCTGCTCTAACCCACCAGCCCCCACTCCCCTCCCAGAGCTGAGGAGAGAACCCAGGCATCCTGGCTCCCAGCCCCCCCGTTCTAACCCACCAGCCCCCACTCCCCTTCTAGAGCCGGGGAGAGAACCCAGGAGTCCCGGCTTCCAGCCCTCCTGCTCCAACCACCAGCCCCCACTCCCCTCCCGGCCCTGGGGAGAACCCAGGCGTCCTGGCCCCGATACCTCAGGGCATCCAGCATGGGTAGCAGGTTGAGCAGGGCGGTGTCGCTGGGGTCGCTGAACCACGACTTGATGGGGATGGCGTTGTCTAGGAGAGAGGGACACATCCAAGTGAGGACAGACCGATGCCTTTTAAAGGGACGGCGCCGCCCAACTGGGGAAGGGGAGGTGCACTTTTCCTCCCCCCCAGCCCAGGTCAATACCACATACCCACATGCTGCCCCCCGTACCCCAGCAGACCCCCTGGGGGGAGGGGGGAGAGTTTCCGTGGCTCATGATCTCCCCCATCCGTTTGGGGGGAGCCACGTCTCTTCAGTCAGGACATTAAAGCAACCAGGAGGGGGGCTGGAGGTTCGCACTGGAGGAGGGGTGGGGGGGGGGGCGGGGGCCCGGGCCCCCGGGGTTTCTCCCCCGGTTTGGGGGGGGAGGGGGGGGGGGGGGGGCGCGGGGGGCCGGGGGGTAGGGAGGGGGCAGCGCGGGGGGCCGGCAGGTACCTGGATGGCTCCGGTAGGCGCCCGGCGAGTTGTCCAGGATGACGACACTCGACAGGTCGCTGTGCACCACCGACAGGTCCTTGATGTAGCTGCCCAGCTCCAAAGTGCAGTGCTGGAGGGGGGGCAGGGGAGCGGGGGGGGGTGAACATCTACGAACCCCTGGGGTGCCCCCCCCCAGTGCCCCAGCCCACGCTCCTCCCACCCCATAGCCGGGATCCTGGCTGCCTCCCCCCCCACCGGGGCCGTGCTGGGAAATCGGGGTGGGGGAGGGAGAGAGAGAGACACGGGGGCACCCCAGCTGCCACCCAGCAGGCGATTGGCTGCTCTAAACCCTACCCCAGACCCCAAGCCCCACCCCTCCTTCCCCATCCTCTCTCCTCTGTCACCTTTTGCAATCCCACTCCCCCCGCCCCACGCCCCACACCCCACTCACCTGCCGGTAATACCTTCTCTTAAGGATACTCCGGTTGTTGTCCAGTTTGTCAGCCACCGCGGAGCCGTAGATCTCCATGCTGGCCGTGAACACCACCAGCTCGTACCACTGGCTCACCTGGGCGGGGGGGGGGGGGGGGGGAGAAAATCAGGGAGGGGCAGAGACCTCCACCTCCTCCCAGCGGGGGGCGGCTGCCAGCCAGAGACCCCCATGGGCCCCCGAGAGAGCGGGGGGGATGGCAGTGTCTTTGGGCACACACGCATGCATGGTCATAGCGGTGGGTTAGAGGAAGGGGGCCTGGGAGCCAGGACTCCTGGCTTCTCTCCCCGACTCTGGGAGGAGTGTGGGGGCTGCTGGCTTAGAGCAAGGAGGGCTGGGAGCCAGGACTCCTGGGTTCCATCCCTTGGCTCTGCCACCGGCCTGCTTGGGCAAGTCCCTTCCCCTCTGTGCCTCAATTTCCTCTCCCACACTTGGTCTTACTGATCTCTTCGGGGAAGGACCCGTCTGCCTGCGCACGCAGCCCCCAGCGACAGCCTACGGTATCACTTGAAAAGCCATAATCTGCCAACTATCACCGTCCGGTTACAATGTGCACCCAGCACTGCCTAAGGCACGATGAGATTTTACTGCGTGTCTGTTACTGAAACACATTGCCACAGACTAGCTCCTCCTTAGAATCATAGAAGATCAGGGTTGGAAGGGACCTCAGGAGGTATCTAGTCCAATCCCCTGCTCAAAGCAGGACCAACCCCAACTAAATCATCCCAGCCAGGGCTCTGTCAAGCCGGGCCTTAAAAATCTCCAAGGAAGGAGATTCCCCCACCTCCCTAGGTAACGCATTCCAGTGCTTCACCTCCCTTGTCAAGAGAGGACTGACCACAGGTGTTAGACAATCATTAGCAACGGTAGAGCCTCGGAATTACAAATCCCTCGGGAAGGGCGGTTGTTTGTAACTCTGAACCGTTCGTACCGCTGAACGAAACAACTGAACGTTAACTTAATACAGCTTGGAAACTTCACTATGTCGTCTCTGCTGCTGGCTGCTTGCCTACTTCCGGTTCCGAACGAGGTGTGTGGTTAACCCGTCAGTACAGAAAACTGAGACCTGCAACGTCTGGGGAGGTGAGAAAAGCTGTTTCCTTGAAATCGTACTAAGCCTGGGTAACGTTTAGGGTTTCGACTACGTGTTTAGCTTTGTAACCAACGCCCACCTTTTATGCCTTTATCGCTGAAAAATCGACCTCTCTCTAGCTAATAAACTTGTATGGTTGTTTTCTCATTGACGGAACGATATTTGAACGGCCAGACTGGGTCAGACCAAAGATCCATCCAGCCCAGTCTCCCGTCATCCGCCGGCGGCCAATGCCAGGTGCCCCAGAGGGAATGACCAGAATAGGGAATCAAGTGATCCACCCGCTGTCACCCATTCCCAGCTCCTGGCAAACAGAGGCTAGGGACACCATTCCTGCCCAGCCTGGCTAATAGCCGCCTATGTGACCAAGTGGGAATGTTCTTAATGTTTTCTCCGAGTGCTGTGTGGGTGCCTCAGTTTCCCCTATGCAGTTCTCGACTGTCGGGGGGGGGGGGTGATTGTTGCAGAACTCTAGGGACCCAGTGTGATCCTGTGATGCCCTGTCTCCTGATGGCCTGGGTCCCTCCTCTGCAAAGGTGCCAACTGAAGGTGTTGGAAAACAAAGATCAGGTGACCTCCTGGCCTGGGAAAGAGACAAAGGCAGAGGAGGGGCTGGAGCGTTTCAGCTTGGAGTTGGCTGGGGAAATGGAGGGGAGCCCAGACAGACTTCCTGGCCTCCCCAGGCCCACCAAGATTAGGGGGACCAGATGTCCCGATTTTATAGGGACAATCCTGATTTTTGGGTCTTTTTCTTATAATAGGCTCCTATTACCCCCCCCACCCCCTGTCCCGATTTTTCACACTTGCTGTCTGGTCACCCTACCCAAGATGGACCTGACTGAGGGGGTCCTGTTGTCTGTACCCGCAAGACCTGTCTTGGACCGTGTTCCTGTCGTCTAAATAAACATTCTGTTTTAGTAGCTGGTTGAGAGTCCCGGTGAATCGCAGGAAGTCAGGGCTTCAGGGCCTTGTCTCCTGCAAACTCCATGACAACCCATCCTCCACAAATTTATCTAGTTCGTTTTTTAACCCTGTTCTCGTCTTGGCCTTCACAACATCCAGTGGCGAGGAGTTCCCCAGGTGGACTGTGTGTTGTGTTGTGTGAAGAAATACTTCCCTTTGTTTGTTTTCAACCTGCTGATTTCATTTGGTGACCCCTAGTTCTTGTCTTATAAGTAATAAATAACACTTCCTTATTTTCTCCACACCTGTCACGATTTTATCGACCGCTGTCATATCCCTGCTTAGCCGTCCCTTTTCCAAGCTGAAAAGTCCCAGTCTTGTTAATCTCTCCTCACACCCAGCCCCCAAATCATGGTTGTTGCCCTTTTCCAATCCCAATCGATCTTTTTGGAGACAGGGCGGCCACATCTGCACACGGCATTCAAGACGTGGGAGTCCCATGGATTGATGGAGAAGCGATATGACGAACCAATTAAGGAGCCGGACAGTACAAGAGGCATCTCTCCGGGGTGGAGAATTTGCAGGGGTTGCCCTGCGTGCGGGGCTAGGAGAGCGCTCAGCAAGGAGCCGAGTGTGACTTTGCTCGCAGAGGGCTGGGAGCGAATGAGCCTGGTGTGGTCTGTTCCCGCCGGAGGGGCAGAGCTCTGTACACAAGTACCGCCCCCATCCCGCGCCAATCCCAACAAACTCCCGCTCTGTCAGAGCGACTTGAGCCCAGGGGCACTTTGCTGCAGAGGGGAAACTGAGGCACGGTGTGTTTAAAAACACAGAGCTGCCCTAATGGCTCAATCCAACAGTCCGTCTAGCCCTGGATCCTCTCCCAGAGCTTCAGGGGCAGCGTACAGACCCCAGCAACTGGAGCGATTCCCTCCTATCCCTTGGCTAACAGCTACTAAGGTCTCCCAGCTCTGGGCAGGTAGTGGGGTCTAGTGGGGAGAGCAGGGGGGGCTGGGAGCCAGGACTCCTGGGTTCTCTCCCCAGCTCTCAGAGGGGAGTGGGGACTGGTAGGTTAGAGCAGGGGGGTTGGGAGCCAGGACTCCTGGGTTCTCTCCCCGGCTCTGGGAGGGGAGTGGGGGCTGGTGGGTCAGAGCAGGGGGGGCTGGGAGCCAGGACTCCTGGGTTCTCTCCCCGGCGCTGGGAGGGGAGCGGGGACTAGTGGGTTAGAGCAGGGGGGCTGGGAGCCAGGACTCCTGGGTTCTCTCCCCGGCTCTGGGAGAGGAGTGGAGGCTGGTGGTTAGAGCAGGGGGGGCTGGGAGCCAGGACTCCTGGGGTCTCTCCCCGGCTCTGAGGTCAAGTGGGTGGGGGGGGGGGGGGAGTCAGCAGCAGAGCTGGGTGTCGCGCCAGCCGAATCTCATTGGGGGGTTGTGGAGAATAGCAGGGTGGCTGGGGAGGAGATGGGGGGCATCCCTGCATGATCCGGGCCGAGGTGGGTTCGGATACAGGACCCCCACCCTGGAAGAAAGCAGGACACGAAGGGGGGCCCCACTTACCACTTCTAGGAAAAAATCCACATGCGGCCTCTTATGTACAAAAAAGCGGACGGGGTGTTTGTCTATCACAACCTGGAGACCGGAGAGGAGACGGGTAAAGCAGGGGGCTGGGCGGAGGCCAAGACCCTGGGGCTGCCCGTCACTGGCACCCGCCCACTGCCCCCTCTCTGCCAGAGTTACCCCTAGAGGGGACAGGCCCCTGCCCCATTCCTCACCCCCCTGAGCCAGCCAGTCCCTGCCCTGGGGCTGGGGGGGAGCCGGCGCCCCCTAGAGGGGACAGGCCCCTGACCCATTCCCCGCCCCCCTGAGCCAGCCAGTCCCCGCCCTGGGGCTGGGTGGGAGCCGGCGCCCCCTAGAGGGGACAGGCCCCAGCCCCATTCCCCGCCCCCCTGAGCCAGCCAGTCCCCGCCCTGGGGCCGGGGGGGAGCCGACGCCCCCTAGAGGGGCAAGGCCCTAGATAGTGTATAATCCCCACACAAAGGCAGTTCCCCTTGTGTCTGTCCTCTCCCCATAGGGAGCTAAGCTGGTGAAGGATATGGCCGAGGAGGGGGATGGGTGTAGGACCTACATCATTTACCTGGGGGTTGCACAGTTCAGGAGGGCAGAACCTCCTCCCCCCACCCCCCACACACCGACACAGAGGCAATCTCCCCCCCACACCCAGATCTCCCCTCTCCCACCAGTTCACTCCTCGGCGCCCAGCCCCCGTCTCACCTTGAGGATGAAGTCGGGAGGGGTCCCGGGACGCACCGTGGGTCGCATCACCCCATCATGGTGGGAGTGGATCAACGTCTCATCCAGGTCCAGCACCAAGACCTTCCGCTTCACCTGGTCTGGGGGGGGGGGGACGGACGGACAGGGAGCCGTCAGTCGCGGCCCCCAAACCCCTCCCCCAGCCCCAATCCCAGCCAGCCCTGAGTAACCGGCATCAAGCCCCCCACCCCACATGCTGCCCCATGGCAGGGACCCCGTCGGACCTACCTGCTGTATGGTTTAGATGCAACCCTCACCCCTTTGCTGCTCCTGGAGAGACACCCCCTCTTAACCCAGAAAATCTTGGGAGTCCCTTCTGCTCCGCAGCTCTGGGAAGGGAGTGGGGTCTGCTGTGTTAGAGCAGGGGGGCTGGGAGCCAGGACTCCTGGGTTCTCTCCCCAGCTCTGGGAGGGGAGTGAGGGCTGGGAGCCAGGACTCCTGGGTTCTCTCCCAAGCTCTGGGAGGGGAGTGAGGGCTGGTGGGTCAGAGCAGGGGGGCTGGAAGCCAGGACTCCTGGGTTCTCTCCCTGGCTCTGGGAGGAGAGTGGGGGCTGGTGGTTAGAGCAGGGGGGGCTGGGAGCCAGGACTCCTGGGTTCTCTCCCCGGCTCTGGGAGGAGAGCGGTTAGAGCGGGGGGGGGGGGGGGGGCGGGGGGCTGAGGGAGGGGGATACTTACTGAGCCGGTTGCGTGCGGCCGGGGACAGAGGGAGCACGTCATAGCGAACCGTCTGGTACTGGATCACCTGCCGCGAGAGCAGAGCGGGACGGGCTGTCATAGCCGGGAGAAGAGCCCGGCTCTTAACACCCCCACTCTCTATCACACACACACACACACACACGGGGATGCCTCTGTAATGACCTATGTCCAGGGGGCCTCCCAGAAGCGCCATGTGTTGACCCCCCCTTCTATTTGAGGGACCCCCCCCTTAACCCTCCATTTCTTCCCCCTCCTCCATTCATTCCACATGCTCTGTGCTCCGCCATGCCAGGGGCTCAGTGTGACCCCCCACACACACACCCCATAATGGGGTAGAGCGGGGGGCTGGGAGCCAGGACTCCTGGGGTCTCTGCCCAGCTCTGGGAGGGGAGCGGGGGCTGGTGGGTTACAGCAGGGGGGGCTGGGAGCCAGGACTCCTGGGCTCTCTCCCCAGCTCTGGGAGGGGAGTGGGGGCTGGTGGTCAGAGCAGGAGGGGCTGGGAGCCAGGACTCCTGGGCTGACTCGCCAATCCTGACAGAGCGCCTCAGTTTCTCCACCTGTGAGACAGGGAAAATAATCTGGTCCAGGGAGACGGCGAGGGCAAGGAACGCCCCCCACCGTGTAAAAACCCAGCCCCACGCTCAACCCCGAACCCAGCCAAAGCCGAGTGAAAACCATTCACCCCGCTCTCAAAGGAGAGCGGCCCTTCCCCCGCCAGCCACCCTTCCTTTCCCTTTACAAACCCACCCCTGGGATCACACAGTTCCCCCGAGGTCTGGGTCTAACTCAAGGGGATTTTTAAGACCCCTGCTCCAATCAGGAACTGAAGAGCCCTGAAAGCAAAACTGACCACGAAACTGATGAGGGAGCGCAGGGGCCTGGCTGGTGATGGGGATTATAACAGGCCCTCCCGCCCCATCAGCTCTGGGGATGAAGCGGGAGGAAGGGGAGACCCCAGTTCTGTTCTCGCCCACCTATCAAAAAAGGGCGATGGTGTTTTCTAGCAGCAGGAGTCTGGACTGTCTTCTTATATCCGGGGAGAGAACCCAGGAGTCCTGGCTCCCAGCCCTCCTGTGCTCTAACCATTAGCCCCCACTCCCCTCCCAGAGCCAGGGAGAGAACCCAGGAGTCTTGGCTCCCAGCCCCCCTGCTCTAACCACCAGCCCCCCCTCCCCTCCCAGAGCCAGGGAGAGAACCCAGGAGTCCTGGCTCCCAGCCCCCCCTCCCCTCCCTCTGCCCTGCCTTTTTGGCCCCCTGCCCTATCACATGCCATGGCACCTGCCTGCACTGGAGAAGCCCAGATTAGATTTGCCATAGGCTAACCCCCTGCTTCACACCCCCCCACACTCTATTTTAACCACCCACCTGCTTTCCCGTCTCAAACAGCCCCCAGCACCTGTCATCCCTTGGCAAGGGCACGGATTCCCCCGCCCCACGGGTCTGGCGCCGGCCCCGGGGGCACCAGGACGTGACTCCCGGGCCAGCCGCGAGGGCCTCCTCCCAGAATTAGCTTCCCAGCTGCTTCACCTCAGCTGATCCGATCCGCGGGCTGGCAGGGATCCGATCCGGCGAGGCCTGAGACCACGGGGAGAGGCGATAGATCAGGAACCCTCGGGGGATGGGGAGTGTCCCAGAGGACTTCCCCCCTCTCCCCCAGCACAATCCCTGGCCCAGGGAATGGGGCACGTGGCCTGTCCCCTCTAGGGGGCGCCAGCTCCTATCCGGCCACAAGGCAGGGTCTGGCTGGGTCGGGGGACAGGGAATGGGGCACGGGGCCTTTGCCCTCTAGGGGGCACCAGCTCTGATTGACAACGGGCTGAGATGGGGGTCCCCTCCATAGCACCCAGCCCAGAGGGTCCCCCCCGATCGATCTGTGTAGCTCCCCGGCACAACGGGAGAGTCCACGCTGCACGACCCTGCCTCCACTAGGGGGCGCTAGGACTCCCAGGATGCTCTGCACCGAGGCACTCTATGAGCCCAGTGCATTGTGGGAGAGCGCGGCTGTCCTAGGTGTGCCGGGGGAACCATGGGAAGGTGCCGGAGGGCTGGCAGGGGGGTTAGCGGCTCGGGGGAACACGACAATCGGCTCTCACACCTCTCCCAGCCAAGCCAGCCCCAGGAGTGCGGGGGTCCCCCTCAGGTGAAAATCAGGACTAAGGCCAGCCCCCAACCTGCGCCTGGCCCACCCCAAGAGGAGAATCAGCAGCCACCGGGCCGGGCACACGGCACGGGCCTGCCCATCACCTGCCCAAAGGCGGCGTCTGGGCACTGGGCAGTATTTTAAGCATATTAACCCTCCCACAAGCAGGTGTCCCAAGACAGAAGACAAAAGCAGAGCAAGGCTTCGGTATGCCACCCCGCCCCAGGGACGGAGCCCGGACGCCTGGGTCCCAGCTCCCCGCCCCGGGGACGGAGCCCGGATCCCCTTCTTATCTCACTCCACCCCAGCTGGCACCAGGGCGCCTGGGTCCCATCCCATCACACACACCCCAGACGGCGCCAGGACGCCTGGGTCCCAACTCCCCACCCACCCCTAGACAGCACCAGGACACCCGGGTCCCAACCTGACCTAACCCCACCCGCCCAGATGGAGCCAGGACGCCTGGGTCCCATCAGACCAACGCTGGGAACCGAGAGCCGCCCAATGGCCTGTGGCAGAGGCCAGAGGGACACGGGAGTTTAGCCCTGAAGTCTATGCGGTGGTGAATTTGATTGGCCATGTGGGCTGGGTTGCAGCCAGCGCCACCTGGAGGAGAAAGACCCGGCGCCCCATTCCCCACCCCCAGGAAGAACTCAGGGCCCCACTGAGCCGGGCGCTGACCCCGCAGTCGGCAGAGAAACACAGACAGAATCTCACCCCCGTAACACCGCAGACACCACACAAGCAACACAGCACAGCTAGGCTAAGAGACAGCGTGGCTGGGGGAGGGGGGGTGTCAGGATGCCTGGGTTCTGTTCTCAGCACACTGGGTGACCTCGGGTCCGTCCCCGCTCCGTGCCTCAGTTTCCCCATCCCTAACGATCCCGCCCGCCTTTGGAAAGCGCCTTGACATCTACGGCCGAAACACACTAGGGGTTATTCCGCTGCCCCGTAAATCCACAAGAAACTGACTGGAGCCCATCTCCCTGGGGTCTGAGGGCCTCCCAATCTGAGGTAGGTTTCCTATTTCACAGACTCTCTAGACCTCGGTTTCCCTAAAGGTTTGAAATTCAGCCTCGTCGGTCCCAGGCCAAAACGCTAACCACTGAGATCAGGGCCCCCCTGACTGAGATCTGGGGGCCCCTCCAGTACTCCCGGCGCCGCACTCAGCTTCCTCCGCCCGAGATCAGGGGCCCTTCGCCAGTCCCTGCCCCTAGGAACTTCCGATCTAACGGACGGGGAGCATTTATCCCCAGTTTCCAGATGGGGAAACTGAGGCACGGCAAAGCCGTTTTCCCAAGATCCCAAAGGGAGGCAAATGAGCTGGATCCAGACGCCCTGGAGTCCAGATCCTTTCAAAGGTTCCTTTCGCTCTGATCCCCACCGGGATCTTCCACCCGGGTCTTCGAAAGTCAGGGTGAAAATACTCGACACAGAGAGCGGCTGAGTCAATTTCTTGCCCCTTTAAACCTGGCAGAATTTGACAGAGACGAGGGGGTTGGTACACTTCATTTCTACCCGTCCCTGGGCAGGGGAAGGGAATGGGGGCTGGTGGGTTAGAGCAGGGGGGCTGGGAGCCAGGACTCCTGGGGTCTCTCCCCAGCTCTGGGAAGGGAGTGGGGGCTGGTGGCTAGAGCAGTGGGGACTGGGATCCCAAACTCCTTGGTTCTCTCCCCAGCTCTGGGAGGGGAGCGAGGGCTAATGGATTGGAGCGGGACAGACTGGGAGTCAGAACTCCGGGATTCTAGCCCTGATGGCCTCCCAAGTCCCTTGCCGATCCATGACTCAGTTTCCCTGTCTGACAAAGGGGGGATGATCTTGATCTACCTCCCAGGGGGTTGCGGGACGAGGCTTTCACCACCCTCCGAGGCAGGGAAGTTACGAGTACATTTCACGGTCAGTTCCCTTCCCCCTTAGCCCAGATATGACCCGCTTTGTGGTGGGTCAACTGGCTTTGCCCTGGTCTGTCGTATCTTTGCTCCAATCAAAGAACCGGACGTCGCCTGCCTGCGAATGCACCAGGCCCCCTTGATTGGCTCCAAGCAGCCGCTGGCAGGGAGGGGAGGGTTAAACGCCTGTTTCCAGAATAGATTTGGGGTGGCAGGCCCCTTTTCAACCTGTTGACCCCAAGGTCCCCCAGGACTTAGAGGCAGCAGGTAACTCCCCAACCCCGGCATCCCCGACACACACTCATTCAAAGACACTCAGAGCCAACATAATGACACACACCCCCCCCCCCCCCCCCCCCCCCCCCCCGTTCCCCCCCCCCCAGTTCTTGTCCAAAGCCCCAGTCCTTCACGCCCCCACAGCTCTCCTCATCCCAGTTTCAGGGGATCAGCGTCCTGCCCTACTCCTACCCCACAGCCCAATCCCCCTCAGATACCTCCCCCACTTAAATGCCTTCAGGTCTCCACTGGCCCCAAATCCCAGACGCCCCCCAAGACTGCTCCAAGGGGCCAGTCACCCCCAGAACCCCCTTGTCTATCTCCCCTCCTACCTCCACCTGCCCTGGGGTGCCAGCCCCCCAGATCCCCCTGTACATTGGCTACCTCTTTAATCCCCTGTTCCCCTGCCCTCGGGTGCTTTTTTACCTCCCCTGAGTCCCTGTTCCATTGCCCCAGATAAGCCCCCAGCTACCCCCACGCCAGCCCTCCAGTTGCCATCCGAGATCCTGCCCAGACACTCCCACCAGATCCCCCAGCTGTCCCCCAATCCTCCCAGCATCTCCCACAATCAGCCCCAGTTGCGCTCCCAGTCTCCCTGGACCACCCCCCAAAGCCAGAATCCCAATTGTTCTCCCGGATCCTCCCAGCCCCCCACACACCAGCACCCCCGATCTCCCCAATCACCCCCCCAGTTGCCCCTAACCACTCCACCATAGCTCCCCCCACCAGTCCCCCCAGACAACCCACCCACATCTCCCTGCACCCCACAACCTCCCACAATCAGCCCCAGGTGCCCTCCTAATCCCCCCAGATCCCCCTAGCTGCCTTCCCAGTCCCCATGGAGACTCCTAACAGGCCCCAAGATCCCCCTACACCAGCTCCCCACTTCCCCCGTCCAGCTCCCCCCAACTCAGTTCCCCAGGCGCCCCCGGGTCCTGCTCCCCAGCCCCCCCC
>NC_048322.1:6582693-6602259 GCF_013100865.1 Trachemys scripta elegans | reverse complement strand
CCCCCCCCCCCCGATCTGGGCGTCTCCGCCTGCCTTCCCCCACCTTCTCGAGGACCTTCCCGGTCTCCTTACGCTGGAGCATGGAGGCCAGCCGGGGGGCATCCCCCCCACTCCCCACGCCCTCAGGGGCTGGCCCCACCCCCACCACGGCTCGAGCCAGGGAGCGGAGGGTCTCCACCAGGCCCGGCGGGTGCAGGTCGCCATGCAGCAAGGCCAGGATCCTCGTCACACGCAGGCCTGAGCGAGGAGGAAAGGGAGAGGTCAGACACCCCCACACCGCCCAGAGCCGGGGAGAGAACCCAGGCGTCCGGGCTCCCAGCCCCCCCTGCTCTAACCCACCAGCCCCCACTCCCCTCCCAGAGCCAGGGATAGAACTCAGGAGTCCTGGCTCCCAGCTCCCTTTGCTCTAACCCACCATCCCCCCTCCCATCCCAGAGCCGGGGAGAGAACCCAGGAACCCTGGCTCCCAGCGCCCCCGGGGAGTCCAGACCTGCGCTGGCAGCCGCCATCGGGATCCGTCCCAGCGCCTGGCAGACGGCGGGCAGAGGCTGGCGCAGCAGAAGCCAGCTGAGCGAGTCCAGGACGACGGTGGCAGGTCCCGCGGGTCCCCTGGCCAGTTGCCCCGAGACTCCCAGCGCTGTGAACTCCTCCCCGCTGAAGCCCCCGGCCTCCCCGGTCCAGCGCAGGGGATCTGTGAAGCCATCCTGGTATAGCAACCTGGGAGGGAGAGAGGTCAAAGGTCAACCCAGGGGGTTCGCTGTGGGAGGGGGGTAGCTGCCCCGGTGTAACCAACGCGTCGCTGCCTGAGTCTGCAGAGAGCCTAAGCCTGTTGCGTCAAGAGCAGGCAGCTACCCTGTGCCTCTGGCCCCACTTATTGGGGGGGAGGGGTGTTGGCTTGGGGGGTAGGCGAGGGGACTCACCGCACAGTCACATCGGGGTCAAACCCGGCCCGGAACTCTTCCTCGGGGATTTCAAAGCCGAAAACGTGGACGGATTCCCCCCTGGAAGCACAAAGTGGGGGGCGGGACAGGGATGAGCCATGAGCGTAGGGGAGCAGCAGGCCACAAGGGGGCACTGGGGATCAAAGGGGCAATTGTGGGTTATGCGGAGGGTGTTGGGGGGGAGGGGCCACCGCACGCACCTGTGCGCTGAAGCTGCCACAAAGGTCTTGAGCAGGCTGCGGCCCTCGCACTCAATGGTGTCTGCGGGGAAAGGCCCCGGGGCCGGTGAGATGGGGATTACCCGCCCCCCCCATAGGGATATACACAGACCCCGCTCCCTCTCTGACCCCCCTCCCCTTCCAGCTCCCCACAAGCCTCCCCCCACAGCTCTCCCTGCTCCCACCAGGTTCCCCTCTGCTCCTGCCAGCTCCCAGGCTTCCCCGCCCTCTGGCTCCCCCCCACCACCACTTCCTCCCTCTCCCAGGGTCCCCCTCCCCCCGTGGATCCCTCCCCCCTAGCGCCCTCTCCCCTCCAGCTCCCCCATTGCTTCTTCCTTCCCCCTAGATCCCCCTGCTCCAGGCTCCCCCTCCCCCATTGCTCCCCCTAGATCCCCCTGCTCCAGGCTCCCCCTCCCCCATTGCAACCCCTCCCCCCAAAGCTCACTCCATTGCTTCCTCCCCCCCAGGTCTCTCCACTCCCAGGTTTCTCCTCCCCCCATTCCACCCCTCAGCTCCCCCATTGCTCCCCCTCCCCAGCTCCCCCTCCCCCCATTGCTCCTCCTCGCTCCCCAGCTCCCCCCCATTGCTCCCCCTCCCCCCATTGCTCCTCCTCGCTCCCCAGCTCCCCCTCACCCTCGATGAGGACGAGCCCCCCCGTTGCCCCAGCCACCAGCTCGCCCAGCATCCCACTCCCTCCTCCCCCCGCCCCTCTGCGTCGGCGCCTCCCTATGACCTCACACCGTACGGCGACAGTCCCGCACACGGAGCGGGAGGCCCTCCCCTGGGCGGCGCCATGTTGGGACGTAGGCGTCCCACGCGCTGCCTGCTCAATAAAATATGGTGGGGGAGGGGGCGGCAACAGAGGTTGTAGACAACCCCTAATGATACCTGGGGGTGGCGAGAAGGACGCAGTCCTTTCCAGTCGTTTTAGGGCTTCATTGGGTGGGGTGTTTTTCAGGCACTGAGTTAGCCACCTCATCTGCATCTTGGCCAAACTTTTGCCAACATGGAGGGATTTGGGGGTCAGCTTAAGAGTTCCTTGAAGCCCCCAAGGCCCCCACTCCCTGGTCCCATCCCAAAGGGGTGAGAGTCCCGCCCCACCAACACTGCTCTTAGGCTCACACCCCAACATGGTGCCCATAAAGGCAGGGGGGTCCATATCCCACTTCAAGGACCCCTGTCCATCCCACTCCTGCACTACCTCCTCCGGCGCCCCCAACCTGGTCAAATCTCTCACTTCCCCCGGCCTTGTCTCCAGCTCCACCGCCCCCATATAAGAACAGCCATACTGGGTCAGACCAAAGATCCATCGAGCCCAGTGTCCTGTCTTCTGCCAGTGGCCAATGCCAGGTGCCCCAGAGGGAGGGAACAGAACAGGGAAGCAAGTGATCCATCCCCTGTTGCCCATTCCCAGCTTTTGGCAAACCGAGGCTAGGGACACCATCCCTGCCCATCCTGGCTAATAACAATTGATGGACCCATCCTCCGTGAACTTATCTAGTTCTTCTTTGACCTCTCTTATAGTCTTGGCCTTCACAACATCCTCGGGCAAGGAGTTCCACAGGTTTACAGTGTGTTGTGTGAAGAAAAGACAGTGTGATGCAGTCGCAAAAGAGAGGGTGCATTAAAAGGCATGTCATACACAAGACACGGGAGGCTGGTGTTCCGCTCTGCTCCGCCCTGGGTGAGGCCTCAACTGGAGTATAATAGCCATTTCTGAGACCCGCACTTTCAGAAAGATGGGACCAAACTCGAGAAAGAGGCCAAAGCAGACCAACAGAAATGAAAACCCGACCTGTGAGGGGAGGTGTTGGAATTCCCCACCAGTGGAGGTTGCTCCTGTGACACCGTTTGAGGTCCACTAGCTGAAGGCGCTATTAAACTCAACTATCAACCCAACCCATCGAAGGGTAGTCAAAATAGACCCATGGCCTTCCAGAAGGTCCAGGAACAGGCTTAAAAATAAAAAAAAGTATGCAGAGCCTGTCGTAGAGATTTCCCCGCCCCAGCCATGCCAGAAGACCGCTCCACATTCTCCATTGAGCCACAGCCACCAGAACCCAAGATCTGCCATTTATTGCTCGGCCATAAAAAATTACTCTAAAACAAGTCAGACGGCAACGTTGCTGCACCTCTGACGTGCCAAGAGGGCTCCTCCGGCGAGGAAGAGAACAGAGACAGCCGCCGCTAACCCACTCAGCACCAAAGCCACCCCACGATACTTCATGGCCCCTGTGGGGAAGAGACAAGAGAGTTAGAATTGGCGCCGCGAGCTTGCGTAGAGTTGATGGGACCATTGGACCATCCCATCTGACTTCCTGGCTAGCACAGAGCGAAAGGCAATGGCTTTTCTCCCCTGTATTGATCCCAATAACTTTGTGTTGGACTGACGCATCTTCCGGTCTGGATTGGAAGATATTTAATACCTATCTTCGCATTCACTAATGAGACGTCACCTCCAGTCGCCCGTTGGCCAACGGTCTCAACCATCCATCAACCACTGTCACATGCCCTTCTGTGCTCCCCCCCCCCGCTGCCCTCAAAACAACCTCATTCTCTTTCCCCATGCTGCCTTCAAAATTACTACACTCAAAAGCTGGCGAATTGAGTCCACTGCCCTCCACCCCACATAAGAACGGCCGTACTGCGTCAGACTAATGCTCCATCCAGCCCAGTATCCTGTCTTCTGACAGTGGCCAATGCCAGGTGCCCCAGAGGGAATGAACAGAACAGGGAATCAAGTGATCCATCCCCTGTTGCCCATTCCCATCTTCTGGCAAGCAGAGGCTAGGGACACCATCCCTGCCCATCCTGGCTAATAGCCATTGATGGACCCATCTTCCATCTCTAGTTCTTTTTTGAACCCTGTTCTAGTCTTGGCCTTCACAACATCCTCTGGCAAAGAGTTCCACCGGTTGACTGTGCATTGTGTGAAAAAATACTTCCTTTTGTTTGTTTTCAACCTGCTGCCTATTCATTTCATTTGCCAACCCCCAGTTCTTGTGTTATGAGAAGGAGTGAATAACACTTCCTTAGTTACTTTCTCCACACCGTCATGATTTTATAGACCTCTCTCATATCCCCCCTTCACCATCTCTTTTCCAAGCTGAGAAGTCCCAGTTTTATTAATCTCTCCCCATACGGCAGCCGTTCCAGACCCTTCATCATTTTTATTGCCCTTTTCTGCATCTTTTCCAATTCCAATAGATCTTTTTTTGAGATGGGGCAATCACATCCCGCATTGTGCTGTCATTTCTCACCTTCTCTGGAGATAGCAAACTCTTTGGAATGTAGAGCTGGGAGGTGTCTTGAGAGGACATCTAGTCCATCCCCCTGCACTGAGGCACGGGCAAGTATACCTAGACCATCCCTGAGAGCTGTTTTTAATCCAACGGGGGGCCCGGTCCACCCATGGGCTACCGTATTTCCCCCGATCGCTGTAAATCACTGGATTTCCCCCCCTACCTTTAGCGGTCATCTTCACCACCTCCACCTGGTCCCTGGACCTCAGAGCTGCCTCACGGCTCGGCGAAGGGCCTACCGTCACATCAGCCTCCGTTTCTACCTCAGAGGAATTGCCTAGAGGGGGGGGAAATTTCAAAGGATAAGCCTCGATTGCACTGGAGATATTAGCCTGGAAGGCGGGAACGACTTTGATCGATAGATGCTCGCAGACCTCGTTAAAAGTTGACGGGTTGAGCCACTTTTCCGTCAGGCTGACTAGAAGGAGCAATTAAGCCCCTTTAGGCAGTAGAAGCCACCACCCAAGACACCCAAGCAGGTTAATCCCTGTGTCACAGTTCCCACCACTGATCTGGTCCCATTTTCATCTCAAGCCCCTAGCGGTCACCTTTGGGCAGGCTCTGCAAGTCACTTCTTCGAGACCGGGGATTTACGCTGAACTTCCCAGGGACCACGACAGGGTGAACCAACCACCAGCAAGCTCCAGGAGAGCAAAGTGGATTCAAAATACATGCCCCATGCCCCCCCCCCACTATAAACAGTTACGTTTTGCCTGTGCCCACAGCTTCCTGCTGTCAGCCACCACCTCTCGGGCAGGGACCCACATCCCTCAACCTTCTGATCGGCCCAACGGAAACCCCAAGGATTAGGGAACTGAAAATAGAGCGATTGGGGGGGGCGGGATTTCTGACCACAGGAACACACAACTCAACCCCAAGAATGTCCTGGCAACGAACTGACATCCGTAACAAGTACACGAGCTACCTTCACAGAAGAGGAAGATGATGGTTCTACAAGGGATAGTGTGAGTAGATGGATGTGCCGAGGTACATTGTGTAGCATCTTGATCGACCTTACTGAGCTGGGGTGTTTGTGACCATGCAAATTGTATTCAACAATTATTTTGTTTTCAATAGAGAGGAGTTCCTTTAATCTGAGTGTTGCTTGACTGGGATTCCCAGCTATATAATAATGTGTATAATACGGGGCCTGATCTTGGGACAAGAACCTGCCAACCCTCAAAGGGGTAACTGGGGATTCTTAAGTAATCAATATAATTAATGCATCTAAAGATCGGGCCACAAATGAAAGAGGCAGTGGGGCTCAAGCGATTAGATGCCGGGGCTCAAGCAAAAATTTTTTTTTTTTTTACGTTCATAACAGCAAGCCCAGAGGTGCCGGGGCTCTGAACGGCCAGGCCCAGAGGTGCCGGGGCTGAGACCCAGCACAGATTAAGCCCAGCCCCTCGGGCTGTCTCAGCAAGGACATTTATTCTTAAGGTGAAAGCGTTATGGAGAAGATGAAGTACAAGTTCCTGTACTCACGCCGAAAGCTTACCAGTCCCCCCATACAGCGCCAAAAACCTTTCCAGCCCATGGGCTGAAGGTCCTGGCCAGTGGGTGGGTCAGAGACAAAGCCAGTATCAATTCCAGCTTATCCTTTTATACCAAAAGCATTTTCCTCGTCTTGTAGCAACTGGAAAACCCAGCTCAGACCTGTATATGGAAGCCACCACCTCACTAGCATGGTTTATTCAGTGTAATCACCTGCTACTGATTTTTCTTCCCAGAGAAACTCTGGTGTGACCCTCCCTCCCGGAGTAGGACATGACCCTGCATAAACCTGTCATAGCTTGAATCCAAGGGTACGTCCAGACTACCCGCCCTATCGGTGGATAGCAATCAATTTATCGGGGATCGATATATCGCGTCTCATTAAGACACGATATATTGATCCCCGAACGCACTCCCCGTCGACTCCAGAACTCCACCGGAGCAAGCGGCGGTAGCGAAGACGACGGGGGAGCCGCGGCCGTCGATCCCGCGCTGTGAGGACCCAAGGTAAATCAATCTAAGATACTTCGACTTCAGCTACGCTCTTCACGTAGTTGAAGTTGCGTATCTTAGATCAATCCCCCCCCCCCCAGTGTAGACCAGCCCCAATATTGTCCCCAAAGATACTGCATAGGATTATGGCATCTGTCATACCTACCCATTAGGGATTGCTCCCCACTGGGTGGAAAGAGTTAACTCACTCCCCGCTGGGAAGGACTACAAGTTTGGGATGCATCTGAATCAACGCAGTTGAGTGGTGTCAAGTATCGTAAAAACTTCACTTCTTCGGATGCGTAGAGTAACTTTCACTCTATGCATCCGAAGAAGGGAGGTTTTTACCCACGAAAGCTTATGCCCAAATTAATCTGTTAGTCTTTCAGGTGCCACCAGACTCCTTGTTGTTGTTGCAGTTGAGTGGAAGACCCTACAAAAAACAATGGACGCCCCAGTGAGCGGATGACAATGACTCTGAAGCCAAGGCAGCTGGACATGTGAACAGAGTGGGGTTGGAGCAAGAGGCAAACGGCAGACTGTGGTAGCTTGTCATTTTTCACTCCGTTTTCAAGCCATCGCTTTAAGAATAAGGGGGTGTCCCGGCCTTGCTTGGAGGCAGGGGGCTCTGTAAGGAACAGTCCAATGTGGGACTTTCAGATTGAGTGTGCAGAGAGCCAGCCTAGAGTAAGGTAGGCTGAATCCTGCCTTAGAGAGCAGCCTGTTTTCTCTCTCTGTTTTGGGGGTTCTCGTTCTGGAGATGGTGCAGTGAGGTAGCCTTATCTTACAACCGTTCAAGGAGTAGAGTTGAGGTTTTTAAATCTCTCTTCCATGTTGTAGGCCATGAAACCTAACAGGACGCAAGCCGCAACCGCTGGTCTGGAGTGACAGGGGTCCCTGCCCACCCCTGAGAGAGGTGACGGGTTAGTGAGCCTCAATGGGTGCTGTTAAAGAGGCCGAGAAGGGGGATCACAAGCATAAACTGTGACACAAGGAACCTGCCTTCTGAGTCCAGGAAATAGGACTTGGTGGACATTTTTGGCCAAACAAGAAGTATATTTTTGGGGGGAGAATTCTGATGCATATGTATCAATTTCCCCTTCTAATGGAAATGGCCATGAAAAATTGACTGACCTACACAGCTTTGACCATCTCCCGTGATTCTCTTAGATCCAAGCTATTCACCAAAATAGGGGTCACGTCTGTGGGGAGGAGACATTGACGGAGTCAGGGTACCTTTGACGCAATCCTCTTTATGCCCAAAGTCCTGTTGCACTGAGCACAAGAGGAATCAAAACCAGCAAGAGGCAATTTATGGGCTTGTAATTCCAAGCCTCTTTCTGGACAGCACTCTGCCCAAAAAATAAATAAATAAATCTAGCGAGGTCTTTTTCCTCAGGCTCATGCAGACCAACACACCTGCCTCTGCCCACATGTGCCGTTGTTCAGGTGGGGCCTGCTAAAGTTTCCACTATCAGATTCCCCAAGGAAGCTTAATTGTTCCTTACATATTTCCCCAAATAAGAACATAAGAACGCCCATAGTAGGTCAGAACAAAGGTCCGTCCAGCTCAGTATCCGGTCATCTGACAGTGGCCAATGCCAGGTGTCCCAGAGGGAATGACCAGAACAGGGAATCATCAAGTGATCCATCCCCTATTGCCCATTCCCAGCTTCTGGCAAACAGAGGCTAGGGACACCATCCCTGCCTATCCTGGCTTATAGCCATTGATGGACCAATCCTCCATGAATTTATCTAGTTCTTTTTTGAACCCTGTTCTAGTCTTGGCCTTCACAACATCCTCTGGCGAGGAGTTCCACCAGTTGACAGTGTGTTGTGTGGGAAAAATTTCCTTTTGTTTGTTTTAAACCTGCTGCCTATTCATTTCATTTGCCGGCCCCTAGTTCTTGTGTTATGAGAAGGAATAAACACTCATTTATTTTCTCCACCCCAGTCATGATTTTAGAGCCCTCTATCATATTCCCCCCCTTAGTCGTCTCTTTTCCAAGCTGAGAAGTCCCAGTCTCATTAATCCCTCCTCATACGGAAGCCATTCCAGACCCCTAATCATTTTTGTTGCCCTTTTCTGTACCTTTTCCAACTCCAATATCTCTTTTTTGAGATGGGGCAACCACATCTGCACGCAGTATTCAAGATGTGGGCGTACCATGGATTTATAGAGAAGCAATAGGATATTTTCTGTCTTATTCTCTATCCCTTTCTGAATGATTCCCACCATTCTGTTCGCTTTTTTCACGGCCGCTGCACATGGAGTGAATGTTTTCAGAGAATTACCCACAAGGACTCCAAGATCTCAAAGGTTGGGGTTTCACTCAACCCATAGACTTTGGAACCTACCTGACCGTGAAGGAAGATGCCTTTTGCGTTGGATTCTCCCGGATCGACCTCTGAACGCCCCACAATTCCTGTCCAAGCAGCATTTGCCGACGGCCCCAGAACCTTTTACCGGAGGCGGGCTGCTAGAAAGAAAAGGAAGATGACCCACAGCCCCCTCCTAGGCGTCACGTCCAGCTACTCACACCATCTCTGGGGAAGGGCAAAGTTTTGCTCAGGGTCCCCGGAACCGAAAGCCACTGCGTTACCCCTCGGCCTGGTCAGGTGAGAGCGGCAGGGCTGGGTCGTGGGCTTCCCAACTGACCCGTCGGAGCGGGAGTCCGCCAGCACAAGGCAGGAGTTGGGAGAATACTGGGGGGGACAGGGGCAGAGGACACACGGGAAGCCTGGAACCACATGGGAGATGCCAGGTCAGGAAGCCAGGAAAATTAAGCAGGTGGCTTCCTGGTCCAGCTCCTAATCATCTGCTCTGGGACTCTGCCAATCGACCTGTGGGGTAGAGCCTCCCTCTAGGGCCAGTCACTCTTGCCTCCCCAGGTTCGAGACCCGCTCATGACCGAGCTCTGCCGGAACTTAAATGGTTCAGGAAAGAAACCAGAGATCCCCAGAGACGTCACGTGAGTCTTTCGCAGCTATTACCTTGTTCCTGGCCTCCCAGGGGACACACAAATAAAGCCGGGCAGAGGTTTCCGCGATGCCAGAAAATGGCCACGTAACCCAACGGCTGGCCAAATTCAGACAGGTGCATGTTTTTAATCAGTAAGGCGAGTTCACCTTTTGGACAATTTACCAAGGGTTTCGGGAGCACTTCTCCATCACTGGTAGATTTTAGCTCAAGCGTGGGTGTTTTTCTAAAAGGAATTAATTCAGGGATGCTGTCTGGTGTGTGTTATCCAGGGAAGTCCGGTTCATAGAAGATCAGGGTTGGAAGGGAGCTCAGGAGGTATCTAGTCCAACCCCCTGCTCAAACCAGGACCATTTGCAATCAGCATGAAGGTGGGGACCCATGAAGCGCCTGGCCTGACAGGAGTCCCCCCCCAAAAAACTCATTGTCTTCTCCAAGGGTCCTGCCATTCCCCCCACCCCCTCCCTGGAGATCCTCGATTTCAGCGTCTCCCTGCCCCCCTCACCAGCCCACCCCATGCCCCCTCCTTTTCCTTTTGGGGTATCACAGTCTTGGGGGAGGCTGAGCAGGGCTGCAGATCTGCCAACAGGCATTCATGTCCGCAAGCAACTGGTTCTTTCAGCTGACTCGGTGGCCCTGCTCACACTGGGAGTTGTGCGTCAGAAGAAAAAAGGCCTGGGAGCAGTTTTAAGTTTGGGGGGGGGTCACCCCTGAAAACTGCTGTCCCTTCCCCCTCACTTAGCTGCTCACAGATGCCACCCCACAGCCTGAGATAGGGTCAGTTTTGTTCCATCCCTAGAAATTCCCCCCGGACTGAAATGTACACGCAGCGCTGGCTTGTGGGGACCCCACAGAGCCCCCGTGATGGGAACAGTATGGGGAGTGCTCTGGGTTTCAGGTACCAATTGATCAGAGGGCCTCCGGATCTTCCACAAAAAGACACTTGATCTCCGTTTCAAGAACCAGACGCTGATCAAGGCCTCATTTCAGGTCTGAACTTCTCCGGCTTCCGCTCGATTTCACCTTGCCTTTGCCGGCCAGATGAAGAAGCCCTCCTACTATCTCGTTTCTCCTCTCCGAGCCAAAGGCAATTCTAGACGGCGATCAAGTTACCTCTTGTCCTGCTTTTCGACAAGCTACGTAAATTGAACTCCCAAAAAAAGAACAGGAGTACTTGTGGCACCTTCGAGACTAACAAATTTATTAGAACATAAGCGCAGTCCACGAAAGCTTATGCTCTAATAAATGTGTTAGTCTCTAAGGTGCCACACGTACTCCTGTTCTTTTTGCGGATACAGACTAACACGGCTGCTGCTCTGAACTCCCAAAGTTTATTAGTGGCATCACACATGGCACCAGGTGGCGCTGTCAAGCTGCCTGGCATGTTCTTTTTCCCAGCTTGTGAGCAAGTGTTCCGTCTTGGGAGAAATACAACAGTGTTGCTTTTTGTGTGTGCGCGCGCGCAACACACACTGTTTGTGGGGCAAAAGCTGTTGAAGACAGCAAGAATATTTGATTTCTGCCTTGATCTCTGTAATTACAATCGGTTCTGAGGGCAGAGTTGCCCCAACGTTTGGGTCAAGACTTTGGCACGCCGTGCCGTTTGAATCCACTTCTGTTGAAGTCCCACGTGCCCAGCCTGAGTAGACAAGTTTTCGTAGATTTCAGTGTGGGGGCAAAACTTGCAGACGACACAAACCGACTCAAGATAGTTACTGCGGAAGCAGACTGCGACGAGCCCCAAAGGGATCTCACAAAATTGGGTGACCGGGCAACAAAATGGCAGAGGAAATTCGATGGTGATAAATGCAAAGCCACGCACATTGGAAAAACAATCACACCTATGTCTTTGCATACAACACGATGGGATCTTGTAGCAGTCTCAGCCGAGGTTCAGCCCTCAGTGGGGCTGTGGGGTATCCCACTGCCCCGCTCTGGTCCGCCGTCAGTCCTGGTCCGGCGGTAGTGTGGGACAGCAAACACACGGTTAGGAGCTCAGGCCCTTAAGCAGGGGCTGGGTCAGTGAGCACCAGGTCTCAGCCTCTCTAGGCCAGGGAAAGGGGGAGTCTGCCACCCAAGGAGTGGGTGGCAGGGGGGACGCAGGCCCTCCCACTCCACTGCGTCCCAGCCCGGGGCCCTAGCAGCGGCGGAAACTCGCTGCTGTCAGTGGGGATCCTGGCCGCAACACACTGACATCGGCTCCGGCAGTGCAGCAGCCAGACTGTGGTCGGCTGCCCCCGGGCTACTTCCACACTCCCCCTCGTAGGGTACCTGGGCCGGACTAGTGTCCTCGGGGCTCTCCACCAGCATCGGTTCCTCCGGGTAGGTAGCGGAGGGCAGGCTCGGCTCCTCCTCGGGATAGCTGGCACGGGGCAGGCTTGGCCAGTCCTCCTCGGGGTACCGGGCGAGGGGTAGGCTCGGCTGGCCTGGTGAGTCCTCAGGTCAGTCGTGGCCTGCGGCTGTCTCCCAAGCGGGAGCTTGGCCACAGACATCTGCTCTCTCCGCCGGCTTGTCCCCCACTGAACTCTGCTGGCGGGCTTTTATACTTCCAGGTCGGCGCCGTGACCTCTGAGGGGCGGGCGCCGGACGTGGTGGCTCCGCCCACATTGGCGTTAGGGGAGGTCCGGCCCTCAGCAGGGCTGTGGGGTATCCCACCGCCTCGCTACAGGTCTACATTAGCGGAGATGAAAAAGACCAGGAGTGTTCAGCTGGGGAAAGCGACGACCAAAGGAGGATAGGGGAGAGGTCTATAAAAATCACGAATGGCGTGGAGAACGGGAATAAGGAAGCGTTCTTTACCACTTCACATCACACAAGAACTAGGGGTTAGGCAGGAAAATTAACAGGCAGCGGGTTTAAAACAAACAAAAGGAAGTATTTCTCCTGCCCTCCTGTATATCCCAGGCGGTTGAAATCTCACCCCCGTATTAAGCCGAAAATAAAAGTGTGTTCAACAAAGGCATTTTCTACAAAGGGCATCCAGGACTTGATCTGAAGCCATCACGAACTAGTCAACCAACCGCTTCCCTTGCGAGTGGAGCTAAAGCCGCCTCCTTCCAAATTTAAATGCATCTGGGTTTCGCGACCGCCCTGGTTCTTGTTCAGGCTTTTGCCCTGCGCTTCGGGAGGCCTTTCGTGCCAGCTGTGAAGGAGGAGCTGCCAGAAGCCACAACGTTGCATTTCTCCCTAGACTAAACACTCGCTCGCATGCAAGAAGCGATCTAAATCGAGCTCCTTCGGGCCACCGGAGGACACAGTGTTCTAGTATCCGGCTCACTGATGCCGGTTAAAATCCCATCCCTACTCTCCTTGCGATACGGAGAAGGAAAGGAGAACACCAGAGTATTTACAGAGTCAGAGATTCCCAGGCTAGAAGAGACTCTGAGGCCCCACCCATTTCCCTCAGAGACCCTGCCCCCTCCTCTGAGACCCCGCCCCCCGTCACTCGCCATTACGGCCCGTAAATAGTGATGTGATGGGGCCAAGCTGCCCTGGCCCCCCTGTGCTGACCCCCTCCCCCGATTGTGACCATCTAATCCAGTGGTTCTCAAGGGGTACAGGTGTCTGGGAAGGCTGAGAGCCTCCGCTTTAGTCTGAGAACTGCCCTGACATAATTCCTTTTAGAATTAGAGCACGGGGGGCTGGGAGCCAGGACTCCTGGGTTCTCTCCCTGGTCTTGGAGGGGATTGGGGGCTGGTGGGTCAGATCAGGGGGGCTGGGAGCCAGGACTCCTGGGTTCTCTTCTGGCTCTGGGAGGGGATTGGGGGCTGGTGCATTAGAGCAGGGGGGCTCTAATTCCTATTAGAAAACCATCCCATCTTGATTGAAAAAAGGTCAGGGATGGAGAATCCACCCCAACCTGGGTAAATCGGCCCGCTGGTTAATTACGCTCAGGGTTAAAATTTCACACTTTATTACCGGTCTGAATTCGTCTAGCTTCCAGCCGTTGGCACGGCCGGAGTGCTGGGCGTGCAGTGTGGCCCCAGCCGGGGGGGGTCTCATGCGCACCGCGTTCCCCAGCCGGCCTGCCCCAGCCTCTCGGCCACAGAAGACAACAGGAGGCAGGAGTGGGGGTGGGGCCACACCAGGCTGGTTGGGGAGGCACAGCCTTCCCCTGCCTAGTATACCCGCTGCCCATGCCGGTACTTAGAAACATGATCAAGTTCCCCCCCCCCGAACCGTCCCTTTGTGACGGTAACTCGATTGAGCTCCTTGAGTCTCTCACTGTCAATTTTCCTCATCCTTTCTCATGGCTCTTCTCTGACCTCTCTCCAGTTTATCACCATCTTCCCTGAGTTATGGACCCCAGCAGAAGTCTCACCTGGGCTGAATCCAGAGGTCAAATAACTGCTCTGCACCTTCTCCGGATCCCTCTGTTGATCCATCCCCAGCATCATTCGACCACAGTCTCTCCCTTTATCAGATCCATGCCCTCACGTTTAGCTGATCTCCCGCCATGATGCCCAAATCTTTTTCAGAGCCCCGGCTGCCCAGGATAGAGTCCCCCATGCGGTAAGCGTGGCCTGCCCTGCCACGCCAGCACAGACACCCAGAAAATGCCGGGATCCCAATACCTCTTTGGGCGAGAAAGGGCCTTCTTGGATCCTAGATGTCTATGTGTACATTTAGCCCTAGTAAAAAACTAGCCAAGCGGTGTCCCATCCTAAGCATTAACGCTTCCCCCTATTTGCCAGGGGTCACCCACAAACTTTATCAGATGACACCAAAACATCTGTTGAAATCAATGGGAGTTAGGCGTCTAAAACACCTTTGAGGATCATTGATTTGGCCTCCAATGGGAAGCTGACCTAGAGGCCCTTCCCACCATCACCGTCTGCCACCGATTGGCTGCTGTCACGTCATGCAGGGATCCCCCGATGGGAGAACAAGTTCTAGGATGGGGATCCCCTTTATAGACTCACCTGGGGTAGCAACACTCAATACAGACCACACCTGGGCTGGTTCTGATGGTAGGTAGGTAGCTGTAAGAGAGGGTGGTGGTATAGACCAAGAAGTCTGGCATCCCCTGGAAGGAATTAGGCATTGGAATTAATCCAGCATTGTTCTCTGCCCCAGCTGCCCAAGAAGCTACTGAGATTGGCTTTGTAGCCTGTTCTGGATTAAGGTCCCCAGCTCATGGAGGTACATCATGGTAACACCATCTCAGGTGGCATTTAAAAAAACATTAGGCACATGTCTAGGTCATGCGGGGAAGAAGCTATCCTGAGTGTAACTGACTCAGCAACCCTGCCTGAGTCTGCATAGAGCCTGAACTGATTGCTCAGATGGCACGTGGGAAGGGATGGAAAGACCTGCCCCACAAGTCTCTATGGGGTGTTAACTTCCTGACCAACTGCTTTGGAGAGGGGGAAAATAACCCCAAACACACGACACCTGCCCTGCCGCGCCAGCAAAGACACCCAGAAAATGCTGGGATCCCACTGCTGCCACCAATACCTCTCTGGGAGAGAAGGCGCCCCCAGCTACACCAAAGTGGGAGGCAGAGCAACAACACAAGGGTAGAACCATCCAATAATGCCGCTTTGTCAGAATCAAAACATTTAATGGGAAAACAAACAATGGCAACAAATCATTTAGACTAATTTGGTTTAGGCTTCATTATCTTTAATATCTATTTAGTAGACCAGCTCCAGTATTTAGATATTCAAATTAATTATATTCAAATTATAGTCAGCTATAGATTTTAATCAGTAAACAAATGTCAATTCCACCATGCACACACACGGCAGTGAAAAAAGATTTCCATCCAGGATAGTTGAAATTTGCCAGTAGACAAAGCACAGAAATTATGAACAACAGAGTAACGAACAGACCAGTCATCCATGCACCTCGTTTGGAACTGGAAGTAGGCAATCAGGAATAAGGAAGAAGGAAACTTTTTTGGTTAAAAGCAGCAGTTTGTGTCTGCGTAGTAAAGTTTCAAAGCCGTATTACGTCTTCAAGTCCGTGAAAGGTTGTTACAAGGAAGAGGGAGGTAAATGTTCTCCTTAATGTCTGAGGATAGGACAAGAAGCAATGGGCTTAAATTGCAGCAAGGGTGGTTTAGGTTGGACATTAGGAAAAACTTCCCGTCAGGGTGGTTAAGTGCTGGAATAAATTACCCAGGGAGGTTGTGCGATCTCCATCATTGGAGATTTTAAAGAGCAGCCGTTTTAATCCGTCCCTCAAGTTCCCGCTGGGGAGCGGGGTCTGGGGCTTGCCCCACTCCAGCACTCCAGCCGGAGAGCAGGTTCGGGGGCCGCACCTCGTGGCTCCCGGAAACAGCGGCATGGCCCCCCGCCGGCTCCTAGGCGGAGGGGCAGCCAGAGGGCTCCACTCTGCATGCCACCCCTGCTGCTCCCATTGGCTGGGAACTGCAGCCAATGGGAGCTGCAGGGGTGGTGCCTGCAGACGGGGTAGTGCGCGGAGCCGCCTGGCTATGCCTCCACGTAGGAGCCAGAGGGGGGACATGCTGCTGCTTCTGGGAGCCGCTTGAAGTAAGCGCCACCCGGAGCCTGCACCCCTCAGCCTCCCCCCGCACCCCAACCTCCTGCCCCAGCCCTGATCCCCATCCCACCCTCCAAACCCCTCAAGAAGAGTGAGGGGGGATTTGATAGCAGCCTTCAGCTACCTGAAGGGGGGTTCCAAAGAGGATGGAGCTCGGCTGTTCTCAGTGGTAGCAGATGACAGAACAAGGAGCAATGGTCTCAAGTTGCAGTGGGGGAGGTCTAGGTTGGATATTAGGAAACACTATGTCACTAGGAGGGTGGTGAAGCACTGGAATGGTTGCTTCCAGTCCTACGATTCGATGCTAAAACCATCAAAAACAAAAAAATCGCATTCTGCCAGCCCGAAATAGAAGAGCTGAAATAGAGCGAAGTTCAAACAAGGCGATTCAATGCTCATGAATCAATTTGCGTTTGGCGGGAAAATGCCAAATTTTCCATGGTCTGTTCCCAAGCAAAATGAAAACAAACAAACAAAAATCAGAATGTCCCTTGGAAATTCCCAGGTGCCAGCCAGTGCCGTGGGGACATTATATAGGAGAACAGACTTGCAAGATGTCTCAGTGACCGGCAGTTCCTGACCATCAGGCTGGGCTCGTGGGGATGAGGAACTCAGCAGAATTGAGAAGTCCAGGACACACCAAAAGCTTACGCAGTTGCACCAACATGGGACATGGCTCGGTGACCAGAAGCTTCTGAGATCTTTTTCAGCTTGGAAAAGAGACGGCCAAGGGGGGATAGGACAGAGGTCTATAAAATCATGACGGGTGTGGAGAAAGTAAATAAGGACGTGTTGTTTCCTCCTCATAACACAAGGACTAGGAGGCACTCAATGAAATTAATAGGCAGCAGGTTTAAAACAGGCAAAAGAATCATAGAAGATCAGGGTTGGAAGAGACCTCAGGAGGTATCTAGTCCAACTCCCTGCTCAGAACAGGACCAACACCAACTAAATCATCCCAGCCAGGACTTTGTCAAGCCAGGCCTTAAAAACCTCTAAGGATGGAGATTCCACCACCCTCCTAGTGAAACAGTGTTTCCGAATAGCCAACCTAGACCTCCCCCACTGCAACTTGAGACCATTACTCAAAAGGAAGTATTTCTTCACACAACGCACAGTCAACCTGGGGAACTCCTCGCCAGAAGATGTTGTGAAGGCCAAGACTAGAAAAGAACTAGAGAAGTTCATGGAGGATAGGACCATCAGTGGCTATTAGCCAGGCTGGGCAGGGATGGTGTCCCTAGCCTCTGTTTGACAGAAGCTGGGAATGGGCGACAGGGGATGGATCACTTGATGATCCCCTGTTCTGTTAATTCCCTCTGGGGCACCTGGCATTGGCCACCATCAGAAGACAGGATGCTGGGCTAAATGGTCTGACCCAGTATGGCCATTCTTATGTTCTTCAACAGGACACGGGGCCAAGGGACAGCGAGATTCAGAGGGACCAAAAGATTATGTAGGTGCACCAACAGGAGAGCCTGGAAGTTCTTGAGAACTTGCTCCAGAACCCATAGGACCCCAGTGGGGGCTCGGGGAGGCCAAACTTACCTTCGGACCGGCCCCGCATTGAGCCAGATCTACCATGAAGAGGAGGACCGCACCATAGGGACACGGCAGGCCACGATCCCTCCGCACCATCGCCTCCAGCCAGGCAGCTCGGCGTTGGACTCTCACGGGTGGCAGGAGGCCACTGAGGGGGACCCAGGGAAGGGAACGGGCAGGAGCCAGGGTGGGAGCTCTCGTTGCTCCTGGCAAAGGCCAGGCAGAGGGACAGGACAACTCAAACATCACCCAGGCCAGCAGCAGCCAGAGGCCAGCCCTCATCTTGCCTCTCTACAGCAATCAAGAGGGGCCAGTGCTCCAGATCCTCTTATACCCAGGCGCTGTTCCCACCTGGCTCAGGTCATTCACACCTCAGGGTGGATTGAACCCGGGGCCAATCAGAGGCAGGAAGGAGGCTCAGGTGCAGCTGTAGGGGCAACGCAGGGCAGCTGGAGACACAGATGGATGCTTGGGAGTTATGGGCTAAACTCACAGGGTGGGGGCTGGGAGCCAGGACTCCTGGGTTCTCTCCCCAGCTCTAGGAGGGGAGTGGGGGCTGGCGGGTTAGAGCACGGAGGGCTGGGAGCCAGGACTCCTGGGTTCTCTCCCCAGCTCTGGGAGGGGAGTGGGGGCTGGTGGTTAGAGCAGGGGAGCTGGGAGCCAGGATTCCTGGGTTCTCTCCCCAGCTCTGGGAGGGGAGTGGGGGCTGGTGGTTAGAGCAGGGGGGCTGGGAGCCAGGATTCCTGGGTTCTCTCCCCAGCTCTGGGAGGGGAGTGGGGACTGGTGGGTCAGAGTAGAGGGCGCTGGGAGCCTCATGCAGGAAGTGTATGACTATGTGTCTGTGCAGCACCTGGTGGGATGGGGGTGGGGGGAACCTGATCTCACTCGGGGTGGACTGTCTAGTCTGCTCCTGGGGACCCCAATCTTTCAGGGGGGTCTGTCCAGTATGTGGCACACTGTGACCTCCCAATATGGTTGGAGATGTGTGGATGTGGGGGCCCTGAAGGCTGGGACCCATGCAGCTCCTGACCTGACAGGGGTCCCCCCAAAAACTCATTGTCTTCTCCAGGTGTCCTGCCATTCCCCCCCACCCCTCCTTGGAGAGCCTCTCTTTCAGGGTCTCCCTGCCCCCCTCACCAGCCCACCCCCTCCTTTTGGGGTGTCCCCTTCTTGGGGGGCTGCAGCCACCAGGCATTCATGTCCATGAGCAACAGCTCCCTTCCGCTGACTCTGGGGCCCTGCTCACTCAGGGACTTGTGCGTCAGAAGAAAAAGGCCTGGGAGCAGTTTTAAGCTGGGGGGGGTCACCCCTGAAAACAGCTGTTCCTTCCCCCTCACTTAGCCACTCAGCTGCCACCCCCGAGCCTGAGATAGGCTCAGTTTCGTTCTGTCCCTAGAAATTCCCCCCGGACTGAAACGTACACACAGCTCTGGCTTGGAGGAACCCTACAGAGCCCCTGTGATGGGAACAGTATGAGGTGGGGGGGGGCGCGCAGGAATAGGCCCAGCTCTAGACCAAAGCCCCCCCCTTAAACTTTTAAATACTTTTATTTTTTACTGCATTTATAGCCTATTTCTTCGCTTCGGTGCCTCTGTGATTTATCCCTGGCCCGTAAGATGGTGAATTCCCCTTTTGTGGCTAACAACCTAAACAGCTCCCCCAGCCTGGCACCTGCAAAGCCAGCCCCCCCAGGCAGGCACCTGGCCCTAAACCCGGCCCAGGGAAATGGAGGAAGGCAGCCTCGGGGGCAGGGAGAAGGCCGGGAGAGAATGAGGGACCCGCTAAAATAGAGAGAGGAGGAGGGGGCATAAGATGGACAACGGGCCTGGTGCTGAGATGCGGCTGTCACGGAGTATTGGGGGACTCAGGGCCCTGCACCCCCGGCTTCCTGCGATTCACCATGACTCTCAGCCAGCCAGTAAAGCAGAAGGTTTATTTGGATGACAGGAATACAGTCCAAGACAGGTCTTGCAGGCACAGACAACAGGGCCCCCCCTCAGTTAGGTCCAGCTTGGGGTCCCAGGGCATGCCAGCCCACCCCCCCTTTGGGGGTCAGAGCCATCTCTGCCTCCCAGCCATCTCTCCAGCCT
>NC_048322.1:6526078-6552893 GCF_013100865.1 Trachemys scripta elegans | reverse complement strand
GCCCACCCGTCCTTCCGTCTGTCCATTCATTCCCTCTCCCGCCCGCCCACCTGTCCTTCCATCTGTCCATCCCTCCCCTCTTCCCCCACCCACCCATCCATGCATCCATCCATCCTTCCTTCCATCTGTCCATCCATCCCCAATTCCACCCACCCACCCAATCATACATCTGTCCATCCATCCCTTCTTCCGCCCGCCCACCCACCCACTCACCCACCCGTCCATCTGTCCGTCCATCCCCTCTTCCGCCTACTCATCCGTCCGTCTGTCCATCCATCCCCTCTTCTACCCATCTATCTGTCCATCCCTTTATCTATCCACCCACCCATCCAGATAACTAAGTAGTTCTCAACCTATTTACCATTCTGGGCTGCATCCAGTACTACATCTATGCCCTTGAGAATGTCACATGGGCCGCAGTTCTGTGCTGATTGGGTGGCTAGTGGCCCACGGGCCGCAGTTTGAGAACCACTGATCTAACTGATCTCTCCCTTCCAAATCCTACTTACCTATCCATTCCTCCATCCATCTGTCCACCCATCCATCCCCTCTTCTTTATCCCTCCATCTCTACCCATCCATGACTCATGTATCCAACCCCCTCTATCCACTATCTGTCCATTCCCTTATCTATCCATCCCTCCATCTCCCATCGGTCAATCCATCCATCCACCCACCCATTCATTGCCCTCTCTACCCGTCCATGATTCATGTATCCATCCTTCTGTCCCCATCTATCTACCGATCCATCTAATCCATCCCTCCAACCCATTCATTAATCCATCTATCCATCCCCCAATCCATCCATTCATCCGCATCTATCTACCCATCCATCTGTCCATCCCCCTAATCCATCCCTCCATCCCCATCTACCTACCTACCCATCCATCCATCCCCAACCCATCCATCCATCCCCATCTATCTACCTACCCATCCATCCACCCCAACCCATCCATCCACCCCATCTATCTACCCATCTCTTGACACCCAACCAATCCCTTCATCCCCATCTACCTCCCTACCCATCTGTCCATCCCCCAACTCATCCATCCATACCCAGCCCATCCATCCACCCCATCTATCTACCCATCCATCCCTCCATCCCCCTCTACCTACCTACCCATCTGTCCATCCCCCAACCCATCCCTCCCCATCTACCTACCTATCCATCTGTCCATCCCCAACCCATCCCTCCCTCCCCATCTATCTACCTACCCATCCATCTGTCCATCCCCCAATCCATCCCTTCATCCGCATCTACACATCTGTGTGTCCATCCCCCTAATCCATCCCTCCCTCCCCATCTATCTACCTACCCATATGTCCATCCCCCAAACCCATCCCTCCCTCCCCGTCTACCTACCCATCTGTCCATCCTCCAACCCATCCCTCCATCCCCATCTACCTAGCTACCCATCTGTCCATCCCCCAATCTGTCCCTTCATCCGCATCTATCTACCCATCCGTGTGTCCATCCCACTAATCCATCCCTCCCTCCCCGTCTACCTACCCATCCATCCACCCCCATCTACCTACCCATCCATCTGTCCATCCCCCAACCCATCCATCCATTCCCATTTATCTGCCTACCCATCTGTCCATCCTCCAACCCATCCCTCCATCCCCATCTATCTATCCCTCCATCTGTCCATCTCCCAACCCATCCATCCCCATCTATCTACCTACCATCGCCCCAATCCTTCCATCCCCATGAGCTGTCCCCTCCACCTGTCCATCCCCCAGTCCATCACCGCTCCATCCATCGCTGTCCCCACGCCGGCAGGTTTGAAGCGGCTGACGGGGCGCAGCGACGTGAGCGAGGCCCTGACAGAGATGAAGGAGGAGAAGCGGCGCATGGACATGGAGCGCAAGGTCTCCATCACCCAGCTCTTCCGGTGCCGGATCTATCGCCAGCCGCTGCTCATCGCTGTGGTGCTCCAGCTGTCCCAGCAGCTCTCCGGCATCAATGCGGTGAGGGGGGGCGGGGCTTGGCTTGAGGAGGAGCCTGGGGAAGATGGGGTGGGGCCTGGAGATGGGGGTGGAGCTTGGTGGGGGCGGGGCCTTTGGGGAGATGGTGGAAGGAACCGAAGGAAATGGGAATGGAGCTAGGTGGCTGGCTGGGGGCGGATCCTGGGGGAAACTGGGGCGGAGCCTGTGAGGATGGGGGTGGAGCCTGGATGGGAGAGATGGGGATGGAGTTTGCCTGGTGGGGTGGGGTCTGGGAGAATCAGGGCGGAGCCTGGATGGGAGAGATGGGGGTGGAATCTGCCTGGGGGGAATGGGGGCGGAATTTGGCAGGGAGCTTGGTTGGGGGAGGAGCCTGGCAGATGGGGGTGGAGCCTGGGAAGGGAGGAGCCTGGTGGGTGGGGTGGAGCCTGAAGGAGAAGAGGGAGCAAAGTGAGACCCCATGGGATCTGGGGGGGGGGTCGCACTTGCGCACTTGGGCCAGCTCTGACCCCCCCTTCTCTGCCACCCAGATATTCTATTACTCCACCAGTATCTTTGAGTCAGCCGGGCTGGAGCAGCCGGTGTTCGCCACGATCGGCGCTGGGGCCATCAACGCCGCCTTCACCATTGTCTCGGTAAGAGATGCCCCCGGCCAACCAGCCGCCCCTTGGGAGGGGGCATCCACACCCCTCCCAAATCTTATTTCTGTCCCCCTTGTCTCTCCCACCCCCAAAGCTGTTCCTGGTGGAGCGGGCAGGCCGCCGGACACTGCACCTGGTGGGGCTGGGAGGCATGTTGGTTTGTGCCGTGGTGATGACGGTGGCGCTGGTGTATCTGGTGAGTAGCCGGGCAGTGGTGGCTGAGAGCCTAGGGGTGAGCGGCCGGGCAGCGGGGGCTGAGAGCCGAGGGGTGAGCGGCCGGGCAGTGGGGGCTGAGAGTCGAGGGGTGAGCACGGCCGTGCAGGTTCTCATCCCAGGCTCTTTCCCCCGCCAGGATCGGGTGCCGGCCATGAGTTACATCAGCATGGTGGCCATCTTCGGCTTCGTGGCTTTCTTCGAGATCGGGCCAGGGCCCATCCCGTGGTTCATCGTGGCCGAGCTGTTCAGCCAGGGGCCCCGCCCGGCGGCCATGGCGGTGGCCGGGAGCTGCAATTGGACCTGCAACTTCATCGTCGGCATGGCCTTCCAGTCCCTGGCGGTGAGTGCACCCCCCGTGGGTGGGCACGTGCAAAGCAACCCTCGGGGTGTGGGCAATGCACCTGTGTGCACCCACAACACTGCACACGCACACCCGCAATGCCACACAACTGTATTTAGACACGCATGAGCACACAGACGGCAGAGAGAGGCACCAGAATCGTGAATGCCGGCCATTACGACTGGGAATATGCCGGCGGGTGGGGGGCACGGACCCAGAGCAGGGAGTAGGGCTGGGTCTTGGACCGCCTCCTAGGCGGGAGCAGGAACAAGCCGGCGTAGGAGCGACATCTCACAAATGGCGTTTCGCACGCGCTCGCTGGCAAAACCAGCCCGCACTTCCCTTTGCATCCAGCACTCACCCCTCCTCTCCTCTCCTGTAGGACGCCTGCGGGCCGTACGTCTTCCTCATCTTCGCGGCCCTCCTCCTTGGTTTCTTCCTCTTCACCTACTTCAAAGTCCCTGAGACGCGGGGCCGGACCTTTGATCAGATTGCGGCCGCGTTCCGACGCACCCCGTCTCTATTAGACCACGAAATCAAACCCTCCACCGAGCTGGACTGTCTGGGGCCAGAGGACAACGTCTGACCTGGGGCGGGAGCGATTGGCCAGAGAGAGACACACGCGAGGAATGTAACCGTAACCCAGCACTTTAACGACACAGCGAGGTTTAGAGATTTTTAGGTTAGTTGTTTTGTTTTTAGCTTTATGGGTTTTATTTTTAAGATTATATATATAGAGAGAGAGAGAGAGAAAGAGAGAGTGATTGTGTTGCGTGTGTGTGTGTATGTGTGTGTGTATGTGTATGTGTGTGTGTGTGTGTCGGAGGAACGGAGATAAAGATGTGTTGGGAGCTGCGGAAGGAGCTTGGTTAAGTGACAAAGGAAGGGGAACCTGGAGGAGAATCCAGCTCAGCTGGGGGCACGCTCTTGGAATCGGAGGCAGGGAAAAGACCTCCCCGAGACCATATCCAGCAGCTGGAACAGATGTTCAGGCATTCCCGAGCAACATAGGCCACTAGTAGGCTCCAGAACCGTTGACTCAATGGTTCTGCGTCGATTCAGGGACAGGAGACTTTTCTATCGCTGAGAAGGTAGAAGGAGAATGCAAAACTCCGGTGGGGTTCTTTCGATCCTACCGAACGGTCCCCCCGCCGTCAACGGAGTTGAGCCAAAGGGCCAGAACGAGCATGACCTCCTCACGTGCTCTAACACTGAGAGCTAGAAAGGTTGGAGCAAGAAGGCCGGGCGTCATGGATACCGTCAAACGCCGTGACTCCGTCGCTGAATGGCAAGGCTCCTACGGGCAGGAGCTGTGGCTCTTTGCCCTACACATGGTCCCTGTAGTCCAGTGGCCTGTCTCCAAGAGTGGCCAGCACTAGATCCCTTGGAGGAAACCTTTCAGCGATACAGAGGAGTCACCTCTTAACTCCCCATGGCTGGCGATTGACTCCTACTGGCAAATATCATGAGAACTTCCATCCTTCTCCATCCAAGCCCGCAGAGCAGGATTTCCTGGATGCTCTGACCTGGGACATCCCTTCCCGTCCATCTTCTGAGGTTTGTAGGAGATCTGAGGGGACCTCACCACTCTTCCTGGAAAGCGAGCGTCAAGAGAAGACAGTCAACTCATCTTTGGAGGAGAACTGGTTGCGAAGGGCTGACAAGGGAGGGGGGCGAAAAGCTATCGCCCAAGGTGGGGAAGCTTTTGAGAAAGGGTGCGTTGGGTTTTGTGAACTGCAGTCCGCACCAGTTGCAAGTCAACACAGAATGTGGGACATCCGCTCCACAGCTCATGTCTATAGGGACAAGGAATGGCCCAATTGGATCAGACCCGTGGTCCACCTAGCCCGCGATTGTGTTTTAACAGGATGGTGTCCTCAGCCTTGCATGCAGAAGACAAGAGGCTAGGAATACTCTGTGCTCAGCAGTCCAGGACAATTTGCTAGTTAAAGATGGTGGGATCGTTAGTTGGTTGGTTGATTATTTTTAAGAAGGCCGTAAATACAGAAGCAGCCAGAACAGCATTCTTAAAATTACTGCTCTCCATTTCGTCTGCTAGCTGACTGATGGAAGTCTGAAGACAGCCAGTTGAGTTGGCCTACAAAGACCAACCTTGCTAAAATGTTAGTGATTAGACCCGGCACTCCATCATGCCGCCTGTTTGGGGTGGGACAAAGGAAGAACCTGTTGAAGCAGATGACAGGCACAAGAGATCAATAGCTGTGCTTGAAGACAGTTTATGGACGAACCCAGGAAGCTTCTGAACGGTTAGTAGGATCTGCGGGAGTTTGTTTTGTAATTAACGGAGGCGTTTGTCTTAATGTCAGGGACATATGGAGAGGCATTGGCACATTGTGATCTTTTGTATTTCAGGGAGAAGAATGTAAGTAATTCTTTGTATATAAAGGACGGCATCAAACAGAGGCGAGCGTGGTTGCGTTTGCTTCATTGTAGACACTCATAAATCTAACTTCTCCTGCAGCAGAGGTGGATGTTATGAAAGAGAAAAGGATTTAAGGGAAAAATAGATCTAAGGGTCTTTTAACAAGGCTACGAACAGACAGATTCATTGTAGCAAAGCCAAGGTGCCATTCTGAAATTCATCCCCAGGTTTCTGGATGAATTACACTCAGCCTTTGACAGCACCATGGGTAGAGCATTTCATATTGACAAGGGAATGATAATTTATAGTCATGTCCAGATTTTTGGGGTGCCTGAGTTTGATAGCCCTTGGATACAGACCAATTCCTAGATCTTTTAGAAAAACCTCCTCTCGTGAATTAAAAATTGTCAGTGATGGAGAATCCACCTCCCCCCCCGCCGAGTAAATTGTTCCAACGGTTAATTGCCCACACCGAGAAAAAATTAAGCCTTATTTCTAGTCTGAAATAAGTTCCCGCTGGAGTGTGCAAATTCTCAGAATTTTGAAACACCAAGACAGACGGAAGCAGTCTCCGACCACGTCTGGAAAGATTGCTTCCCCATTTTGGATGATGCTAATTTTAGTAGTTAAATGTGTCGTTGGTTTGGGGGTTTTTTTAGGTGGATTTCGAGCATCCCCTTAATTTTAATATTCTGCTGCAACAAACACACTGCAATTCGTAGAGGCCAGAAGGGACCCGTAGACCATCTAGCTCTACAAGGCCATTAAATTTCACATTTCCCCCCTAGTAACTAGCGTTGGACTAATGCCTCTTCCAGGTCGGCATCCAGTCTTGGTTGAAAAGACATCAAGTGATGGAGAATTCACCACTTCCCTCAGGAGTTAGTTCCAGTACCTAACCCCGCCCCTCCCCCCTGTTCAAAATTAGATCAGTGTTGGGTTAGTGCCTAAGTAGGGCCCTACCAAATTCATGGCCGTGAAAAACCTGTCGCGGCCTGTGAAATCTAGTAAAGTGTAGGTATTGCCACCCTTACTTCTGCGCGGCCTTCAGAGCTGAGTGACCAGAGTGCAGTGGCTGCTGGCCAGACACCCAGCTCTGAAGGCAGCGGCACCACCAGCAGCAGGGCAGAAGTGAGGGTGGTATGTGGGGGAGGGTACTGTGGTCACCCCCATCCCCCACCAGAGCCAGCCCAAGTCCCCTTTAACCTCTGAACACTGGGGAGAAATACAGCTGGGGGACCCTACTGTGCATCAGGCTCCACTTGCTAGTCCTGGCCGGGCTGCAGCGGGATGGGACTTCCTCTTCTCCTGAACGGGCTGCTCCTGAGCTGGGTCAGCTCCACCTCTGCAGCACAGCAGTAAGGGGGGCAATACCACCCCCCCCCCCCGTAGCCACCCCCAACCCCATTTTGGGTCAGGACCCCCCCCCACCCCGTTACACCAGCATGACATGTCAGAGGGAAGTATCTGAGACAGTGACATTTCAGAGTTTTAAACTCCTAGGACCGTGAAATTCATCAAAATGGTCCGTGAATTTGGTAGGGCCCTGTGCGTAAGTGTTTCTAACCCCGTCAGCCCTCCCTGAAAGTTAGAACAACCCTGCGCTACCGGTAGTAGACAGCATCCAATGCCTAGGAAATCATAAAAGGACACCCAGCCTCCGCTTGAGAGTCACAGTGGTTGAGTTGATATCATTTATTGGATCAACATCAACTAGTGGAAGAGAGGAGCATTCAAACTAGGCCGAGGAAGGTAACCAGAGCCCCATAGTTAAACACAAGGCGGGGCAGGTTGTTAAACAGTCTACAAAGGAAAAGTCCCATCACGATAACATAAATTAGTAAAAGTCCTAGGGTAGATGCACTTATAAGGCATGTGGGATTTTCAGAGGATTTGCTTATCTTGCTTGCTGGATCAGACAAAACCATACCCGTAGAACAGCGGTTCCCAAACTTTAACAGCCCGTGAACCCCTTTCACTAAACTGAAATCTCGTGAACCCCCTCCTAAAAATGAATATTTTTAGGGATTTAAGTTTAAATTTCCTCAGTGTGATGGATGCCCCAACTGCCCGGCCCTGCTCTCCCTGGGGCTCAGGATGTCTGCCCTGCAAACCGGGTCCCACCTGCTGTCTCCAATGCCCGGGGTCCTCTGTCCACCCTTAGTGAAATTTTTCTGGCAAACCCCCTGTAATGTTCTGCGAACCCCAGTTTGGAAACCACTGCTGTAGAAGTAAGTTTAGAGCAGCAAAATTGCATTTATACTACAGTGGTGGTGTTCATTTGTTCTGGTAGAAACAAGCTCTAACTTGACTTAAAATTGAGCACGCTAAACCACCAGCGAAAGTCGAAGGCAAGGGTTGCTGCTCTCGGACGGAGATTTGCGTCTCGCTCCCTTCTGACCAGGGTAGGTCCAGGCTGGATAATTTTCTGCCTTCATTGCGTATGTCACAGCAAAGACCATCTGCTTTTGCTTTCTCTTCAGAGACTGCTAACAGAGCACGGGCTGTAGTTCTAAAGGTGCCACCCGGCTCTTTCAAAACACGCCCACTTCATTCTTCACCATTGCTGAGAAAAGTGTATTAAAAACACCAACCCAAACAGGGGCTCTGAGTAAGAACTCTCTCACCTCAGGGGCACAACTTAAATCATCGCTTCCGCTCAGAAAAAGCACCCTCCTGCCTTGTTTAATCCACGTTTTTACACTGATCCGGAGTTTCCCCACCGAGGACTCTACCCTTGGGTGTTCCTCCTATCACGGCGTCCCCGGGCGACGCGCTGGGACTGCTCCCTACGAAGCCGGGCAGGACTCTGGTGAAGTCTCCTCTCTGTGAGCAGACTGTCTCCAGGGCAAGAAGCTCCCACGGCTTCCACCTTCCTGGGTCTGACCTCGGAGCAGCCACCATCCTCTGCCCCTGCGTGAGCTTCCCGCAGCGAGTCCACCAGGCGGGGTCCAGGGGGAGCCAGAGGGCCCTGTACCCCACTTCCACCATCAGACGTAACTCTCAGCCAGCAAAACAGAAGGTTTATTAGAGGACAGGAGCATGGTCTAAAACAGCTTGTAGGTACAGAGACCAGGACCCCTCAGCAGGGTCCAGCGGGGGAGGAGGGGGGGGCGGCAGTGAGCCATGTCTGCACCCGCTGCACACCCCCAGCCAGCCCCAAACGGCTTCACCCTCCAGCCCCTCCTCTCTGGGCTTTGTTCCTTTCCTGGGCCAGGAGGTCACCTGACCTCTTTGTTCTCCAGCACCTTTAGCCATCTCCTTGGGGGGCAGGTGGGGGAGGAGAGAGAGAAGGGCCCCGGCCATTAGTTGCCAGGAGACAGAGTGCCAGCCATTTATGCACACTGGCCCTTTGCTCTGCAACAGTCTCACCCCCTAGAGACTTAAGAACTGCATAGGGGAAACTGAGGCACCCACACAGTATTCAGAGGAAACATTAAGAACAGTCCCACTTGGTCACACCTCCGCAGGACAGAGTTTTGAAAGGTTGGGTGTGGGGGGAAGAATTTGCACGTACTTCCTAAGAACTCCACTTCAGATATATCCGTTTCCTGCTAAGTGGTTCTATGCAATCTACGACAATGGAACGCAGAGGTATTAACCCTCATTCAATCAGATGAAACTTAGACCGATAATATCCCAACTGAACTATCTGTCCCCACCACAGTCTCCTCTCCCCACCTCAGCTATGCTGCTAACTACACTGCTTTCTCCTTGTCCTGCCCTCAGTCGCCAAGGAGAACACTCGCTCACCACCTTTTGTTTAAGGTGGCACGCCACCAACTTCATTAAAACTTGTTAAACCCACAGCTGATTTTAACAGAGGCTGGGTTTCCAGTCAGCGTGACCGCTGGCCAGAAGTGTTGAAGTCATGAGGAGCAGGACATTGAAGGACCATGCCTGAATGCCTATTTTTAGCAGTCCAGCTAACACCGTATACTCACATGCACTTTGGCATTTTTCCACCAGTAATAGGACCTGCGTCACTCTGGGGAAGCAGTTGCCAGCTAGCGCCAGGACAAGGGAGAGTGGATACGCACAAAGATGGGCTGAAAGTCAGTGTGACTAGTAAAACTTGGTTTAGACCAGGCTGCGAACCGGTCTCTGGTTTCATTTTTATTCTGAGGGCACCGACTCCTCCCACCCACCTCAGAAGGAATGCAGGCACTGTAGGGGGTTGCACTCGCCTAACACGACCAGTTTAGCGTGGCTGGTAAAGCTCGCAGGCGATAAGATCAGAACTGCAGGACGGAAGGGAGTCTGGCTGAAATTTGCACGCTGCTCACTGTGTCTGAGAGTATTAAGACAAAGCTGGGGAGGAATCGCACCAAATATTTGACAAGACTGTTCATGAAGCAGGGCTGGGTTGGGCGACATTTCCTCTAGACGAAAATGAAAGACAAGTCTGCCCCTTGTCAACATGCTTTGAAAGGATCAAATCAAGGCTCTAAGGCATTCCAAACCAGCATCTTCTCAACAGCATTGTCACCCCCCAAGCCTTTCACCCACCAGAAACGGTCACTAATGAACGTTCAGTCAACAAAGAACGAGTCCATCTCTCCAGTCCAGCCACTTCCAGCAGACACTGCTCTGCAGTCATTTGAGGGACCAGAAAGCAGCCTTGCAACTGCTGCCCTGTACCTATGCTGGCATTTGAGATATTCAATTTTGTGACCACCACAATCACTGGTTTGTTTGGAAAATAGGGCGATCTACTGTATTTTGAAATTGGGAGGAAGAAGTAAAAAGGTTTATTGACCCAAGACTGAAAATTTGAGATTCCTCTCCCCTGCCGCCCCCACACACATTTGATTTAGGGTAGTAAACGTTTTTGAAGTTAGAGGGATGCGAACACTCTTCTCCTCTCCCCCCCCCCCCCCCCCATCAGCTTTATTCAAGTCTCAGCTGTATTTCAGCAAGAAGTCAACTTTACCAGCCACTGGGCCACACAAGAGTGAGATTCAACTCTAGCTCCTGGGTTGGAGAATGAGAATTTCTCTCAGCTCGTGTACCACACTGGGGGAAGCCTGCCTGGACCCCACCCAAGTGGTGTCCCTTGCTGAATCTCGCTCACCCAAACAAGGACTGAGCTGTCTTTTCCAAGCAAGACTTGTCTAGCCATGAAAAACTTCTCCATGC
The DNA here is from genome assembly GCF_013100865.1 of Trachemys scripta elegans. Classification (NCBI taxonomy): domain Eukaryota; kingdom Metazoa; phylum Chordata; order Testudines; family Emydidae; genus Trachemys; species Trachemys scripta. The sequence goes on along the minus strand of NC_048322.1, from coordinate 6,542,228 downwards.
TACTAAAAACCATGCTGTCTGTGACCGCCCTGCATCACCAGAGAGCAGCTGGTTTAAATGGGTCAAGTGGGCGGTCTTGAGTCTGAGACCACCTCATGTTTAGGTTGCCAGTTCAAACCCAGTCTGGCCTGGGAACTATTAGGAGTCTGGTGACCCCTGTAAGAAGAGAGTTTGTATTAGGACTGTCTACTGTGGTTAAGATTAAGTGGTACCCCCTCCGTCCATTAGGGGTACACAGCATGCTGGCCAGGCAGTGGGGGACCTCTTACCATCCCCCAGAGAATACAGGGTTCCTTTAGATGCTCAAACAAATGCTGCTCTCCACAGGTTTGTGGGGTGTCAGAGCACCTTACAGAGGGAGAGTTAGCTCTCGACAGCCCCAGGAGGGGTTTTACAGATGGGGAAACCGAGGCACAGACACATGGAGGCCAATATTTGGAGAAAGGCATCCACCATCACAGGCCAAACTGAAGACGTGACATGAGCACCCACACCTGGTCAACAGGCATTCTGGGGGGTGGAAGGCTTACAGCACTTCCAATTGGAGAGGAATGTTATTGCCACATTGAACTTGCACAAGAGACAGCCACCCCCCTCCTCCCCCCCGGCTCTAACCCACTAGCCCCCACCCCTCAGCCCAGAGAGACTCCTCCCACAGCCAGGGATAGAACCCAGGAGTCCCACCTCAATCCAGACTACAGTGTCTTTGCCAACCCCCTCAGCATGGCAGGAAAGATCCGGCGACACCAGGAGTCCGTGCAAATTCCTTTACTGACACCCAAACTGCACACGTTTGCAAAAAGTGCTCTTCAAAAAAAGTGGTGGGGAGGGAGGGAATTAACTTAAGTTTCAACAGCGAGTTTCCCTTTGAACTGAGGAAGCTGTGGGAGGTGGGGAGACTAGCCCCTCAAAAAGTTTTTTTTTTTTTTTTTTAAACTTAAAGATTGTGTTCAGTCCCCCCTCAGGGTTCACATTCTTGGCTTCGATCAGCAGCGAGGATTGGGGGGACTGGGTGGCGTTTGGGGTCTCTGTGCAGTACGAGGTAACTTGGATACGGGCAAGATGGACACCTAGAGGAGAGAGGAAAGGTGGTCAGACTGAAACCGAAGCCCCTGGGGGTGAGGGGGCAGAGAAGACCCCAGCACTCAGCAGGAGACAGCCATACTTAATCAAGGTATGTTTCATGGGGTGAGGCCAGATCGGCTAGGCCAGGGGCCAACCCAAGTCTGTATCTGATCAGATCTACAGGCCAGCTAAGCTACCAGCCCTTGTCACTTGGTGGCCAGCTGGATTATTAGCTAGCAGAAGAGATCTGCTCACCCAGTCATGCCAGTCTTTCCATATCAAGCCATTGGCACCCGACGCCTTCCCCTCCCCTCGCAGAGTCCTTACCAGCTGGCAGCTCTGCATCCCCTCACTATTATGCCAGCAGGGCTGGAGCAGGGTCCCCCCCGGGCTCAGGCGTCGAAGTCTGCAGAGAGAAACCCCAGGTTAGTGACTACCCCGACAGGCCTTCCTGCTTCCGGGGGTGGCCAATGAGTGGCCGCTAGTGTCGGGGCAAGAAAAAACCCAGGGCTGTGGGCAAGGGGCTGATTTTGGAGCACGCTGGAGGCTGGATGGCCCACCGTGATGCCATGCTTGATGGTCCAGAGCCCTCTCATGGCAATGTGAGCTTAATGCAGGAGGTTCAAGGAGAAGCTGCCATCTGCTGCGGGCCAGCAGGAGGGGTACCACCACCCAGCCATGATCTCCTGTAGGAGAGAGTGGTCATGCCACCTGCACCCTGTCTAACCCTGCAGACACTGGCTAATGACTCATGGGTTTGCCATTCCCTAGGGGCACCGTGCCAGGACAGTTGGCAGATCAGGTTTCACCCAGTGCCAGTCCTGACTAGCTCTCTCCTCTCATTCTTCTACCTCCAACCACGCCCTACAGCCAGGGGGCACGGCGCCCAGTGTACAGACATGCCAGGTGGATCCAGGAAGCACTAACTGCCGGGAGCTGCTCCCAGAGAGCTAGGTGCCATTAGAATGCCCCACAAGAATTAACTTGTTTTTGTACAGCTGCTGCCTGGCAGCACTAGATTTTTGCCATGCTGTGGCACCAGGTTATACCACCCAGTCCCCTGCCCAGAGCTGGGCACTTACATCCACAAGCTGTCGCTGGATCTCTGGCAGTGGCTGGGAGGGACCCTCCGGAGCGGGGGCAGCAGGTTTGCTGGCTTCCAGCGCTGGTTCCTGAGTGGTGGCCGGGGTGCTGGCAGCAGGGGTGTCCCCCGCAGCGGCAGAGCTCAGAGCAGGCTGGTCTTTGGAGGCGGTAACGGTCGGCTAGGGTGGGAGAGATCATACGGCATTTCAGTCACGAGTGTTTCTCATCTGGACAGCACCTTGCTGCCCGTAGGCCTCATTGAGCCAGCCAAGACCAGCTGCTCATGTGCCACGTGAAACAGACCCAGGAGCTCAGGGAGGCAGAATGTAATTGCTCTGATTGGACTATGGGGCTAGCGCCCCCTGCTGTTCTGCAGGGTGTAATGATCCATCAGTGCTCTCAGCTTACAGTGGGAGACTTAAGCTAGACTACTCAAGAGAGTTAGGTCAACGCAAGGAGGCTCACGTTTATCTGATTGTGGAAGCGTCTACACTTCAATATTCCTCCCGCCGACAGCCGCCGACTTAACTCCACCTCCACGAGCATGCTTATCACAGAATATCAGGGTTGGAAGATACCTCAGGAGGTCATCTAGTCCAACCCCCTGCTCAAAGCAGGCCCAATTCCCAACTAAATCATCCCAGCCAGGGCTCTGTCAAGCCTGACCTTAAAAATCTCTAAGGAAGGAGATTCCAGCACCTCCCTAGGGACCCCATTCCAGTGCTTCACCACCCTCCTAGGGAAATAGTGTTTCCTAATATCCAACCTAGACCACCCCCACTGCAACTTGAGACCATTGCTCCTTGTTCTGTCATCTGCCACCACCGAGAACAGCTGAGCTCCATCCTCCTTGGAACCCCCCTTCAGGTAGTTGAAAGCAGCTATCAAATCCCCTCTCATTCTTCTCTTCTGCAGACTAAACAATCCCAGTTCCCTCAGCCTCTCCTCATAAGTCATGTGCCCCAGCCCCCGATCATTTTCATTGCCCTCTGCTGGACTCTCTCCAATTTGTCCATATCCCTTTGCTAGTGGGGGAACCAAAACTGGATGCAATACTCCAGGTGTGGCCTCACCAGTGCTGAATAGAGGGGAACAATCACTCGATCTGCTGGCAATGCTCCTACTAATACAGCCTGATATGCCGTTGGCCTTCTTGGCAACAAGGGCACACTGCTGACTCATATCCAGCTTCTCATCCACTGTAACCCCCAGGTCCTTTTCTGCAGAACGGCTGCTTAGCCAGTCGGTCCCCAGTCTGTAGCAGTGAATGGGATTCTTCCGTCCTAAGTGCAGGACTCTGCACTTGTCCTTGTTGAACCTTCGATTTCTTTTGGCCCAATCCTCCAATTTGTCTAGGTCACTCTGGACCCTCTCCCTACTTATGTCGACTGTTACTGGCTTTCAGAAGCCGTCCTGCAACGCCCTGCATTGACAGGACAAATGGATACAAGCTCTCCTGAGGACATGCCACACCAACACGAGGAGCAAAGCTTAGATCTTCACGAGCGATGAATTACTGCAGAGGCTCTAAGCGGACGTAAGTTAGGTTGACTTTAATTTTGTCACAGAGCTCAGAGGTCAAGACATGACTTGATTAGCGTGTGGGGAAGAAGTGCCAGATACTAAGGTGGCTGGACATGAAAGCCAGACAAATTGCTGTGGAAAATAAAGCACCCAGTGTGGGGGAAGTACTGCTTGAATCCAACTCCCAAAGGGAAACGGGACATTCTCGGTCTCTCAACGGCTTCAGATCCTGACTGGCTGGCCTTTCTGGGAAGATGCTTTAGTTCCTGGGCTCAGGACAGGATGAAGTTTAATGACTCGTGAGCAACATACCAAGTCAGATAGACGATCCCTTCCGGCCTTAAAAATCTAAGTCAGGTGAACGCGGGCGCTTCAGAGCGCCCTTTGCTAGGGCGTTGGTTCAGTGTTGACTCGGGGTAGGGCACCACCTACTGAGTCACCCACACAGGAGCACAGGCCCAACCCTGTGTTAACTTCCTTGATCTGATAAGGTCGCAGCCCAACAGCTGTGGGGCTGTACCTACTGGAAAGTGTCTGGGGGCCTGTTCCCTTCAGTTGCATTGCAACATTGGCCTGCCAGGGCTGTAAAGCCGATTGAGCGGCTTCCTGCACAAGAAGGGGCGTGGACGATTCTCCATCCCTGGAGTCTTTAAACCAACACTGGCCTCAGATACGCTCTGCTCAAGCTGAAGTTATGGGGCTTGCCACAGAAGTTGCTGGGGGCATTCTGCAGATGCAGGAGGTCACAATTTTCCCTCTTTCCAACCCCGCCCCCATCCCTCCCCAAACCAGAGTCCCTAATACTGGGGCAGGCAAACTTTTTGGCCTGAGGACTGCATCGGGTTTCCGAAATTGTATGGAGGGCCGGTTAGGGAAGGCTGTGCCTCCCCAAACAGCCAGGCATGGCCCGGCCCCCGCCCCCATCCGACTCCCCCTGCTTTTCACCCCAACAGCCCCCCCGGGGACCCCTGCCCCATCCAACCACCCCTTCTCCCTGTCCCCTGATCATCCTGGAACCCCTGTCCCTGACTGCCCTCCACTGCCCCATCCAACCCCAGCCTCCTTCCTGACTGCCCCCCTGGAACCCCTACCCCCATTCAATCCCCCTGTTCCCCACCCTCTGACCGCCTCGACCCCTAGCCACAACCCTGCCCCCTAACCACCACCACCCCAAACACCCCCTCCCTGCCCCCTTACTGCGCTGCCTGGAGCACCGATGGCTGGCAGCACTACAGCCATGCCGCCCAGAATGGCAGGACAGGCAGCTGCGCCACCCGGCGGGAGCCAGCCACGCCACGGCACTGCCCAGAGCATTGGGTCAGGCCCCAGGAGCTCGCTGCCTGCAGAGCAAGCGGAGGCTGTGGGCGAGGGGCCAGGGGCTAGCCTCCCAGGTAGGAGCTCAGGGGCCAGGCAGGAGGGTCCCACAGGCTGGAGGTGACCTGCAGGCCATAGTTTGCCTACCTCTGCCCTAGTACCCAGTACAGCCAAAAACCCTGAGCCACGGGACTGTGGGAGGGGCCCGTTTAGTGCCAGTCTTACCAGCTACGCTAAGATACCCATGTTTAAGACTGCCGTTTAGTGCCAAGACACCGACGAGCTGGGATCTAAGTCTTTGCAATTTTAACACTGAGGGTTCAAACTTCACTAGGTCCTTCATCTCTCTCATGTACTTCTTTGCCACCAGCTGCCGCCGCCCCCCCCCCCCCGATATCCATAACGTTTAAATGCTTCACTATTTTAAGGTGGGAGGGGAACCACCACCCGTATGAGGTCAGGCCAGTGCTACAATCTTCATGTTAGACAAGGGAAACTGAGGCACAGATGCTAAGTGACATGCTCACGGTCATACAAAGTTGAGCACAGCAGGATTTGAACTTCAGTCTTCCAAGACTCAAGATGGGGTCCTAATCATCGGGAAATCCCAAGCAGCTTATCCCCATTAAGCTTAGGGTTATAGGCCCCCCCTAGATGGAGAACTTATTACAGGCCCTCTCTCACCTGCTGCGATTGGGGGGATAGATTCTGGACCCCCCTGGTTTACTGCCTCCTCTGATGCCTATCCCAAAATGCACTGCAGGGCCATCCAACCCACTACGTGCCCATATGGCATGTGTGTGTACGTACACACACACCCCCAGTTGCCCTGAGCTCCCCTGTCCGAGAAAGGAGTCAAGTGGCCACGGTTTTAGGTACCGAGTACCTGCCACCAAGGAATTGCCCACCCCAGCTCTCACCTCTGCCACCGCCGGCCGGGTGCCAGCTGTTTGCTGCCGTCTGCGCTGGAAGTAGGGCCGGTTACGCTGGCGCTGGGGTTCGGGACGGATGCTGTCTGCTGGGGCTGGCACCACTTTGGTCTCACCGTCGCCTCCTTCAGTGGTGGGTTGTTGTGGCGGGCGGGGGCGGAAGGGTCTGGATCGGGTGTGGGGTGGGGATGGAAGAAGGTTATGAGCAGGCCTCTGCAGGGCCAGGAAGTCTAACCTGCTTTGGCCAGACTCCCAGAGAACCTTTTACTAGCACCACTACTCTGTGCCGAGCACCTTAATGTGTGACCGGCCACCTAAGCCCTCTGAGTTAGCCAGACTTCCCATTGTATCCACAGAGCAGCAGCTTGCCCGGAGCTGGGAATGGGACCCAGGTGTCCTGGCTGAAAACTGCTGATGGAAAATTGGGTTTTGATTAAATGAAGGTTTGACAGAAAAAATTGATAATCGTTTCCCTGGAAACTGACTGCTTGGAAGCACAAGAGTTTCCAGTTCCACAAGATTTCAATTCTGAAGTGTCACAGCTGCACCACGTGGGAAACTGTAGCTTGGCTGCCTCATGTTGTCCATTCCCCTCTATGGTCTGACTCCTTGGTTGAACTCCATCTCCCATAATGCATTGCCTTATCAAAAAGGCAAGACCATGGTGCATCATGGGAACTGTAGTTTGGAGGGGTGTCATGCTCCTGTTCAGACTACAATTCCCATGATGTGCCATGGTCTTGCTTCTTGGTGAGGCAATGCATCATGGGAAAAGAGATGGTCCAGGCATCTTGATTACAACTCCATCTTCCATGATGCACTGTCTTGCCTCACCAAGAAGCAAGACCATGATGCATCATGGGAGTTGTAGTTTGGGTGCCTCGTGCTCCCAATTCCCTATGGTCTGGGCTCCCTGGCTAAAGTCCATCTCCCACGATCCATTGCCTTGCCTCAGAGACATGAGCAAGGTGCATCATGGGAGTTGTAGTCTGACCAGGAGAACAGGTGCACAAGGCACCAAAACTACAGTTCCCATGATGCACCATAGCAGCATTTCAGAATTAAAACATTTGGGTTTCTCCCTCCCCTGAAGATACAAAATGTTCAGTTGAGTCATTTTCTGACCAGTTGTCCTGATTCGAGCAAGTCTGTCACTGGGAATTCATTCACTTCCCACACTACTCATCCAGACCCAAGGTTTCAGCCACCCACACTATCCGGGGGGGGCGCACATAACTAGCAGGGTGTCTCAGGCCTCATCGACAACTTGTGCCACTAACTATAATAAAGTAGTACAACCCTCCTAGTCTGGACAGTTATAGTGATATAAAGGTACTTCCCTCTAGACAAGTATAGTCACCTTTAGAGCAAAGTCACCCCCCCCCAATCAAAAGTAATATCCTAGTAGAAACCCCACACAGGTAGCATGTGGTGCTAAGTGAAGCCAGAGGCCTAGCGGTATTGGAAAACCCCTATTCCCTAGAAGGCACCCAGAAGGGTACATGCAGCTCTAGCATTAAGATTCCACACCAGTTACACTGGTATTGAGACCTCCATGGCTAGGCCAATGACTGGCCTCGCGATTAGTGGGGGGGACAGCGTTCCAATAGACTAGAGGTGTCTTTTCCAGTGCAGCTTTGGGTATTGCTCCCCAAAAAGGGGGAGATATCTGGCTCACCTTCCATCATGAAGAGCCAAATTTAACCCACAGCTTCCAAGAGACGGTTGTTTTAGTGCATCAGGGCGAGCCTCAGTTCCCAGTGGTCAAACAGCAGCTACATGATCGCGCTTTCAGATTGCTGGTCCCAAATCGCTGCTTGGGACGCTTGCAGATACCCATCTGCTAATCCCAGTCTAGCCCTGGGAGGCTAGACCATTTCCCATTACCATTTTCCACCCCATCCATGGTTATTCTAAGCTGCTTTTCTCCCGAGCCAGCCTCAGGGCAGGCCTCGCTGCTTTCAGTTGCGTGAAGGCAGGAATCAAGCTTTGATGAACTCTTCTAGCAAGATCACCTGCTAGGACAGCGTGGAAGGGGATGGTAACTGGGCGTTCTACTCTTGTGTTTATGGTGGTCCCACAAAAAAAAAAAAGGGCTTCTGTTTCCCCACTGGAGCAGAGATTCAGGGTGAGATTTTGATCCTTAACCCACAATGGAAACGGGGTTTGAGTCCCACCTTTGACCATCCCCACCCTTAATTTAGGAGGCAGATGGATCGCACAGGCCTGTTTTAGAGCCAGATGGGAGACTGGCCCAGTTGAGATCTCAAAGTAAAATCGGATCACTGGCAGCTGCCGCCACAGTGGAGAAGGGACCAACGACACAGCAAGCCAGCCACTAGCCAGAGGAAGCTGGCCTCTGCACACTTACCTGCGGTATCTGGGCCGGAAGCGAGGGGCTGGAGCTCTCTCCCCTGCCTGGACTGGCGGTTGCTGGTCTCCCTCTGGCTGGGTGGCATCTTTAGGTTCTGCGCCTTCCGTGCCCTATGGCAAACATAACTCTGATCATATGGTCTTGTGACGGATCTGCCACTAAGAAGGTAGATGAACCTGTGCATGAACTCTGCCGTCTTACAGGCCCAAATACTACCCCACAGGGCCTGGGATCAGCTAGCAGAGAGCAGGCTGCTTCCCCCTTGCCATGCCCGGGCCTCACCTGCACCGGCTGGGCTTGCTGCTGGATCGGAGGCCGGGGCCCACGCACAAATCTCCGGCGGAAGAAGAACGGCAGAGGGCGCCTCCTGCGGGGCTGCTGCTGCTGCATGGCGTCGTCGGCTCTCTCCCCCTCGCTGACCGGCTCGGCGGCCCCTTCCACTCTGGTGGCGTCCTGCGGTGGCAGCTGGGCCTGCCGGGGCCTGGGGATGAATCTGCGGAAGCGCCGGCGGTTGGGGGCATAGCGGCTGCCTTTCACCGGCACGCCGCCCGGGCCGGTGACGTTGGCCGCCTCGGCGCCCTGCAGCAGACGTGAGGAGACAAGCCCTGAGCAGGGGAAACAGACCCCCCCCCTTACCCCCAACCCGATCTTTGCCAGCTACTCTGCACGCATCGGCCCGGCCTCCCCGCCTCACCTTCTCTCCTTCCACAACATCAAACTCCACCGTCTCCCCATCGCCCACACTGCGCAGGAACTTCCGAGGGTTGTTCCTCTTGATGGCTGTCTGGAGGCAGCAGCAGAGAAGAGATTGGGGGCGGGGTCAGCTTGCCCCAGGAGATGGGCAAAGTTGAAGCTACATCCCATGGTCCCTGAGACTGATGAGAAACAACTGCTCCTCCCACCCAGCTCTTCATGTGGAGAGCGACCCAGTCCAGGAACAAGGGGCCATCTCCATGCTCCCAGTTAGGGCCAAGCCACTGCTTGCCCCATGGTGCTAGAACAGGGGCGGGCAAACTTTTTGGCCGGAGGGCCGTATCGGGTTTTGGAAATTGTATGGAGGGCTGGTTAGGGGAGGGGGTCGTGGCCCCGCCCCCACCCCGGGACTCCTGCCCCAACCAAACCCCAGCTCCCTGTTCCCTGACTGCCCCCTGCCACGCCATCCAACCCCCCTCCTCCCTGACTGCCCTCCGGGACACCTGCCTGCATTCGACCCCCATTCCCCCACCATCACCACCACCCCAACTCCTATCCACACTCCTGCCCACCACCCCAAACTCCCCTGCCCCCTTACCACGCTGCCTGGAGCACTGGTGGCTGACGGCGCTACAGCCGCACCGCCTGGCTGGAGCTGGGCCACGCCGCCTCCGCGCAGCTCAGAGAGCCGGGTCAGGCCGGGCTCTGCAGCTGCGTTGCCCCCAGGAGCTCACAGCCCCACCACCCAGAGCATTGCGCCAGCAGCAGAGCGAGCAAGCTGAGGCTGCGGGGGAGGGGGGACAGCAGGGAAGGGGCCGGGGGTGAGCCTCCCGGGCCAGGAGATCAGGGGTCGGGCAGGACAGTCCCGCAGGCCGGATGTGGCCTGCGGGCCCTAGTTTGCCTACCCCTGTGCTAGAAACAAGCTCAAGTCCTGCCAAAACTGAATGCCCACCTGGAAACAGGGCACTACCCCAGTTCCGCCCCCTCGCCCCGAACTCCCTCAACCCTGGCAGAGCAGAATTGCAGCTGCTGGGCACCAGCTACCTCAGAGACCCACAAGCCGCTCAGGGCTAGAATTCGAGTGATCACAGAGGTGGAGCCCCATTATACCCATGTGCGCCCGGCAAATGCTGCTTCTCAAAGAGCAGGCCCAGGAACAGAAGGAGAGCCCGGGAGACAGTTGTGCTCAGCCGAGGGCATGGGGAAGGCCCGGAGGGTGTCTGGCATGCCAGGTGCCAACCAGTTCCTGAAACCGAGAATCACGTCCTGAAACTGACCAAGGTCTTACCTGGTGCACAAAAACATCCTCCTTGGTGTCGTTCCTGCAGGGATGGAGAGAGTTTGAGTGATCATGGCTCCGTGCCTGGCACGGTGATGTGGCCCATACACACACCACCAGACCAGGCCCTGCATAATCCTGCCTCTCCCTCGGTTAGTGCCCACCATCCCTGTGCTTTCAGCTGCCAGGCTGCCCCCCCCCCCCCGCCCTCCTCTCTTGCAGTCCCCATACCCCCTCCCAGTGCCTTGCTTGGGCACTTTAGAGCAGGGAACAGATTGGGTGTGAGTTTACATTGCTACGCAGCATTTGTCAAAGCCTCCTAGGTGCGCCTGGAGTTTTGCGCCTTTAGCAATAAGGCCAAGACAGCACCACGATGGTTGCATGGAAGGTCTCAATCTCTGCACCTAAGATGTAGGTCGATCCACCGACGTCGCTCAGGGCTGCGAAAAAGGTCGCGCCATGGGGCTGCACAGCTCTTGCAAGTTTGAGGCCACGGCCCTGGCGGACTGTGGCAGATCCCAGCGGCATCAGCATCTCATTGCCTGCAACACAATGCCCTCTTCTGGATGTTCGGGCGCGCTGAAGTACTCAATTATATCTTGGCTGAGTGCTTAAACCTCGCACCCCACTTATTATACAGAAACTGAAGCCCAAATCCTCTGCTGGGGTCATACGGATGCCAGCTGAGGATCTGTCCACAAAGGACATTTGCCAAGGTCAGAGAGGGGTCTAAGCCCAGTTGAGATACTGCAACTTGTGGCATGTTAACAGGATCTTTTTTGGTCAGGGATCAAATCAAGGACTTTTAAGCAATTAAAGAAACACCCATTCTTCAAGCAGAATATTAGCCAAGAGGTGAAACTGCCCTGCCCCCAGCATTTCCATGAGGTGCGAACACTGGTGGTCATTCTGCTTTGGAGAGAACGAGTACACGGCTGATTTTTAACAACAAATCCCAAATAGCAAGGTGTTTAAAGAACCGGCCCCGCACCTAACCCGTAAGAGCATTGGGGATATCAAGGCTCATCTTTGCTGGATGCCTCTGTGGAGGACCGCATTGGGATCTCAGCTGTCAGAGAGCCCATCACCTTTGACTTTCCCTCCCAAGATAACTTGTTTACACAGAGGGCTAATCCTATTGCTTACATTTTCATAGACCCCAAGGAAGCGACTGCAGTTTGATAAATTCTTTAGTCACTTAGGAAAAAAAGCCACAGAAAAATCTGACGTTTTTAAAAGCCTTTTGGGACTTCATACAAATCCAGTTCAAACCAAGTCAAAGTGCCAACCATTTTAGAAGGCCGCACTAGCCATGAACATTTATTAACCCAGCAGTTCATAGAATCATCGACTTTAAGATCAGAAGGGACCAATATGATAGTCTAATCTAACCTCCTGCACAACACAGGCCACAGAATCTCACCCACCCACTCCTGCATCAAACCTATGTCTGAGCCATTGAAGTCCTCAAATCGTGGTTTAAAGACTTCAAGGTGCAGAGAATCCTCCAGCAAGTGACCCGTGCCCCATGCTGCAAAGGAAGCAAAAAACCACCAGGGCTTCTGTCAACCTGCCCTGGAGGAAAATTCCTTCCCAACCCCATCTCTATCCACCCTCTGACAACTGTATTTTACTTGCCTGTCAAAAGAACTCCCCCGGTCCAACAAGATTTTCAAAGGGGTGGGCTGTCTGGCCACTATTGGTCGAAACCAGGTCTATTTCAGTTTTGTTTAGTCATTCAGGTACACACAGGTGAATTTAAAACAGCTGATCCCCAGTTCCAATTCAGTATTGTTCCTCAGGAGATGGTATTCACACATCAGAGGGGGACAAGAGTGTGGTGGGAAGAAACTTACTGGGCACCGCCTCTGCCCAGATTGCAGGCACAACTTGCAGGGCGGAGAAGAGGTAGGAACGTGTCACTGGAGCATGTCACAAGACCACCAAAGTAGGACTTACAGTTGAGAAGTTAAGCACCTCCTGAGATGTCTCCTAAGCTCTGTGGTTTGCTCGGTAAAAGACGGTTATCGCGGTCTCAGCTCTGCTTGAGAAAGTCTGATCCCCGCCCCACCAAGTCGTCTCCCCGCATGTGAGCCCCCCAGCCTCAGCCCTGCCGAGTCCCAACAGTCTAAGCGGGGGGTGGGGAGCTTACCTGTTAATAAATCCATAGCCGTTGCGAACATTGAACCACTTAACCGTGCCCAGCACCTGGGTGGCTGCAGGTGGTTTCCCAGGGAAGAAAGTGGAGAGGTTACAGGTCAGTCACCAGCCTCCCTCAGCCAGCAGCCCTTCCCCCTGGGCTGTTCATGGGGCAGGCAGGGAAGCACCTCTGGATAAGCCCTAAAAGTCTAGGGCACTCCAGCCCCAAGGCAGAGACCCCACACTCCTCACCCCGAGCCAGGGTCAGCCTTCCCAATACACACCCCACACCGCCCTCCCCTTCACATCTCTTCCCGCCCCCATGGCCCACCAAATTCATAGGCGCCAATTACAAGGCCAGGCAGGACCACTGATCAGCCCATGATCTCTCCCATCCCCTTCACCCACTCAACCCACGTATCCCATCCCCGCCGATCCCACCACCCCTTTCCTAATGCTAGAAGCTAATCTTCCTCCCACAAACCATCCCCACTTCCAGCTCCCCCCCACAATGTGCCTCCCCCCATCAGTCTCACCACCACAACCTCACGCACAGAACCATCCTTCCCCAGAGGCGCCCTCCATTTACCCACCCCCTAGAATTCCCTCCCTCCCTCCCCACTCAGACACCCATCTCCAACACCTTCTGGTCCCAGCTTCCCTTTACATGCCCCCAGGTGCCCTCCCCCCCACCACTTCAGCCTCTCCCCTCTGCCCCCCACCCCTCATCAGTTTGGCTCCACCCACTATGGGAGTCCAGCCCACTCTTTAGATTCCCCTCAGCTCTTAGCCAGGCCACCTCCCATCCCCACCCCCTGCCCAGAATGGGTTTCCTCACAACCCCCTCTACTCACCTGAAGAACTGCTTAGCCCCACCCCTGCCCGCATTGAAGTCTGTTTGACCCCACCCCCGCAATGTAGTTGGCTCCACCCCACCCCCTGCTGCTCCACTTCAGTTTAACCCCTCCCTAAAGAGCCAATGGTGCACACACCACCTACTCACCCTCGGCCATACTTGGCCCTAGCCACTAGACCCCATCCTCCCCCTTAGAGGCACTTGGCCCCTCCTCCCCCAGGCCACACCCACTGCCCCCTTCTCCACCCCTTCCTCTCTCTTCCCTTGGACAATGCTTGGCCCCACTCCCGCCCAAGCCCCACCCTCTAAACCCAAACCCCACCCCTAGGAAACACTAGGCTCCTCCTACTATCCCAGACCCCCCCCCCCCTCCCCGAGGACACACTTGGCCCCCCCCCCTATCCCCCCCCCCCCGACATGCTTGACCCCGCCCCTCCCCTAGGGCGCACGTGGCCCCGCCCACTAACCCAGCCCCTCTCCCTGGGGACGCGCCTGGCCCCGCCCCTAGCGCAGCACGCGCTCGGCCCAAGGCCCCGCCCCTTCTCCTCACCTCCCGCTCCCGCCCCCGCCCCCCCAACAGCCGGCGGGCGCTCGCCCGGCCCCGCCCCTGCTCCTCACCCAGGACGCGCTTGGCCGCCTGGCCGCGGGGGGCGGGCGCGGGGGCCGGGGCGGCCCCGCCCGGGCCGGGCTTGGCCAACTCCCCCGCGGGGCTCTCCCCGGCGCCGGCCCCGCTCTCCGCCTCGCTCAGCATCACCCGCCGCCGCTCCTCAGCCGCCGCCTCGCGCCGCCGGCCCCGCCCTGCCGCCGCCCAATCGGCAACCGCCCCGCGCGCGCGCGCCGGCCAATCGGCGGCCCGGCTTTTATCGCCCTCGCGCCGCTCCCTCGCGCCCCGCCCCGATTGGGCGTCGCCCGCCCCTCGCGCTCCCATTGGCCCGCGGGGTCTTCCCCGGCCGTTGTGTGGCGGGCCACGCCCGCACGCCACCTGCTGCCCCCACGTGCCCAGCTGCACGGGTCGGCATAGATTTGCATACTGATGAGTCTATTTGCATATTATAGTCTCGCGAAACACCTGGTTGGGTGTTTTGCATCTAATTGCATCGAGGTCCTGTTCCTATAGGTGAATATATTTGCATTCAGTTTTGCCGCCTGCATATATTTGCATATTTTACACATGCTGTGTATGTCTGTGTAGCCTATTTGCATATTCAACATATATTTGCATACAGTGCATACGGTTGTGTATGTTTGTGTAGTATATTTGCATATTTTACATATATTTGCAGGTGTTTTTAAATTGTACATATGGGTGAGTGTGTCTGTATAGTCTATTTGCATGTTTTACATATATTAACAAATATTTGAATATTCGGCGTGTTTTGCATATCTTTCCATGGTATTCTTCCCGGGGGTCATTATTTGCAGATAGTTCTCTTCTGGGTTCTGGTCCTCTATGTGCCTGTATTTGCATATATTTGCATTGTGAGCTCTGTCCCGCTAGTTGTATATTTTTGCACTGATACCTTATTCTTCTATTTGCATAGCTGGCTCTATTCGCGATGCAGCTCGATTTGCATACATTCGCGTATTGTGCATATATTTGCATATATTTGCATTGTTGGTGCCATTCCTTTATTGCTTGTAGTCGCATGCGTCTGCTTGCTCTAGGTCTGTGTGCGTGTATTTGCATTTATTTGCATATAAGTTACTGTTAGCTTCCTCCTGCATGCGCATTTCTTTGCAAATCATTTCATTGGTGGGTCACGTTCCTCCATGTGCACATATTAGCATATTTCTGGAACTGTTTACAAATAATTGCATACCTTCCATTTTTGGCTTGCCCCTCCCCATCCATATATTAGCATAGATAACATATATTTGCATATATTTTCATCAATGGCTTTATCCCTCCATATACATAAATATGCAGATTTTGCATCTATTTGTATTTAGATTTGCATATAATATAATTGCCGCCTTTAACCCGGTGAGTGCATATATTTATTTGCATATATTATCATGTGGGTTCATTGATACTGGTTTTGTTAACCTAGCTGCATCTGTATGAATATCCCAGAATTAAAACGATCCAGTTTTAATATAGAGTAACAGGCATTTGCATAAACCTAACTTTGCACTACTATTTGCATCTATTTGCATCACCACCAGGGCCGGCTCCAGGCACCAGCCCACCAAGCATGTGCTTGGGGCGGCGCCTGGAGGGGGGCGGCGCAGTGGGGCCCCGGCTGGGCTCGCCACCCTCCCCCCAGCGCTCTGGCCACCGGGGAGAGCGGAGAGCCCCAGCCGGGCTCGCTGTCCTCCCCCCAGTGCTCCGGCCAGTCGGGGATTGCAGGCCTGCGGCCAGGCTCAGCGCCCTCCCCTGCCACGCTGCGGGGGGGTGGGGGGCGGCGGGTGGCTTTTTTGCCTAGGGCGGCAAAAAAAGCCAGAGCCGGCCCTGATCACCACTAATTATGCGGTGTCATTTGCATACGTTATAATAGGAATCCCCCACCAGTGATGGGCATATTGGAAAATTGCTTGCATCTATCGGCTCCTAGGAGCACGGTTAATCGGTTATCGGCATTTCTATTACAACTGCCTGTAACTATATGCTAAGCTGGCCACAGTGGGCCAATATTTGCAAATATGATTCTCCGCATAGCTTCGTTTGGGGCACTCATGTCAGTGGTATTATTTGCGTGCTTAAGATTAAGCGTGTTTATGTGTTTGCAGGTGTTAACAGCGGTGGCTCCCCACCCCAGAGGTGGCTGCATCTCAACAGTGGGTGAGGGATCCCTGAATAAACCGCGGTGCCATTCCAGAGGTAGCTGCATCTCCGCATTGGGCAATAGATCCCTGTATAAATAGGTGTCTCCACCCCAGAGCTGGCTGCATCT
>NC_048322.1:6470110-6525978 GCF_013100865.1 Trachemys scripta elegans | reverse complement strand
CCCCCCCCCCTTTGCCCCGCTCCAGAGCCGGGGGAGGCCGGCTCCCCCCCTGAAGACCTGCGCAGCCTCCACCCAGGGGCGCTGCTCTACTGGGCCGCTCGCCACCAGAACCTGCCCACCATGGCCGACGCCCTGGCCCATGGCGCAGACGTCAACTGGGTCAACACTGCCGAGGACAGCCGGACCCCCCTGCTGCAGGCCGTGGCTGCGGTAGGTGCAGGGAACGCGGTGGGGCTTAGCTGGCGGGGGTGTTAACACCTTGTGCCCCGGCTCACTCCGCCTCTCCCCGTTCCCAGAATTCCCTGCTGGCCTGCGAGTTTCTGCTACAGAACGGAGCCAACGTCAACCAGGCGGACAGTGCCGGGCAGGGGCCCCTGCACCACGCCACCATCCTGGGCCACACCGGGTAGGTCAGGGGCGCTGAGGCCCACCCAATAGGTCAGGGGGGCTTGGGCCCACCCAGCCAGGATGGGTAATTCATGGGGGCTGCTGTTCCACACCTGACCACTAGATGGCGCAGTGGCACCAGCACAGACACACTGGTGGCACCCGTCACCCCTCGGGTGCCCCGGCGGTGAAGCTAAGCAGGACCGGTGCCGTATTCCCCACCTGGATGGGTGACCTTGCCCCTCCCCATCTCCCGCCTCTCACGGCTCTGCTCTCTGATAGGCTGGCCTGCCTGTTCCTCAAGCGGGGGGCCAATCTGAACGCGGTCGACATGGAGGGGAAGGACCCGCTCTCCATCGCCATAGACACGGCCAACGCTGATATCGTCACCCTGTAAGTCCCCCCCCCCCCCGGGTTGGGGTGGTGGCGGCGGGCGATGCTGATGGAGGGGGAGGGGTGAAGCAGGGAGATGGGGGAGGGGAACTTGTCTCATTTTCTGCCCTTCCCACCTCCCTGCAGGCTGCGGCTGGCCAAGATGCGGGAGGCGGAGGTCGCGCAGGGACAGTCAGGTGGGTGTCTTGTCTTTGGGGCCCAGGGCCGGGCTGGCAGGGGCTGCTGGTCGGGAGTGAGGGGCACCGGCAGGGCTGGGGAGGGGGCAGGGCCGGGCTGGCAGGGGCTGCTGGTCGGGAGTGAGGGGCACCGGCAGGGCTGGGGGCAGGGCCGGGCTAGCAGGGGGCTGGGGGTGGGAATGGGGGGCACCAGCAGAGCTGGGGGGGCAAGGCTGGGCTGGTAGGGGACTGTGGGTTGGGAGTGAGGGGCACCGGCAGGGCTGGGGGGGCAGGGGGCTGTAGGGCAGAGCTGGGAGGGCAGGGCTGGGCTGGTAGGGGCTGTGGGGCGGGACTGGGGGGCACCTTGCCCCACTCCTACGCCCTTTGCCCTCCCAGGTGACGAGACCTACCTCGACATCTTCCGGGACTTCTCCCTGATGGCGTCCGACAATCCCGAGAAGTTGACCCGCCGAGACCTGAAACTCACCACCCTCTAGCGCCCCCCCTGGGGGTGCACCACCGAGCCACCGTGTGTGTGTGTGTGTGTGTGTGTGCGCGGGGGGGGGGGATCCCCTCCTGGGGATCCCCTCCCCCACCCCTGGCTCCTCCCCCTTCCCTGGCTGGGAGGGGCAGCGAAGCAGCAGGGACTTCTTCCCCCCGCCCTCCGCCGCCCCTGGGCTGCTTTCTTAACGACCATAATCCCCCCCCATTCTTCTGCTGCTTGTGCTGTCACTCTTGGATGGGGGCAATAGGGGATAGGGGCCAATCTCCCATCGCCCCCTCTTCTGCCCCCCATCACAGGCCCCCAGATCGCCCCCTCATTATACGGCAGGGGCTTATCCCTGCCCCCACCTCCATTATGGGGAGGGGCTTCTCCCTGGTCCCCCTTCTGGCCCCCAGATACCACCCCCCCGTTTATAGGGCTAATCCCATATCCCCACCCATCCTATTTATTATTTCTATGGGACCATCCTCCCTGTTCGTTGTTTTAACCCCCCATGTACATGCACATGGCTCCCCTCCTCCGGTTGAGGCATGGTGGGGGGACCCCGTCTTTGAATGGAGGGGAAGGGGGAGCAGCGGGAGATCTGGGCATCTGTACAAAGCTGGCATGCAATAAACAGACCAGGCTGCAATATCAACTTCTGCTTCCACCTCTGGGGCGGGGCAGCTGGTGACACAGGGACCCCTCGCCCGGCGCTGAGATGCGGCCACCTCTGGGGTGGGGCAGCGGATTACACAGGGATCCTGTAGCCACAGCAGTGCTAGTTTCGTCGCCTGTTTCTCCATCTCGCCACCAGATGGCGGCGTTGACCCTAGTGGCTGGAGGGGGCAGCGTCTCACCCAACCCACCAGCCCCCACTGCCCTCCCAGAGCCGGGAAGAGAACCCAGGAGTCCTGGCTCCCAGCCCCCCCTCCTCTACCCCACCAGCCCCCACTCCCCTTCCAGAACTGGGGAGAGAACCCAGGAGTCCTGACTCCTCCCCGCCCCCTCACTCTCCTTCCTTGAAAAGTTGTTTTTTGTCCAGCCCTGTGATCAACATCTCTGTAGCCTCTTTCAGCCGCGCACCCCGAATTCCAGCCTGCCTCCTCTCCGCCTCCCTGTCTCTACCGTCCAAGGGTCCCGTGCGCCGGGCGTGCCCATGGGCCTGGGGCCCGGAGATAAGGGTGGGTGGAGTCAGGTGGGTGCAGATAAGAAATGGAGCTGAAGGTTCGAAAGGGCCTCTGGGGTCAGCCACAGGCTCAACCGGCAGGGGAACCGGGTGCCTGCCCTGCGTTTAACACTGAGAGCATTGTTTGCCGGCAGGCTGCACACGCTGTGGTTTTTCAGGAGGGTCCACACACACTCAGCTGGAAGAAGAGCGGACTTGAGGTGTAAAAATGGCGTAACCCTCTCAGAAGGGACTGGAGCAACTCTGGATTTAAACTAGTGACTGAACTCGAGTCACTCTGGATTTACACCATTGAGTGAATTGGAGTGGCTCGGGATTCACACTGAGCTCAGTATCTGGCCCTTTTTGCACTGCAGCGACTCTGGATTTACACTGGTGGAATTGAGATCAAAGTCTGGTCCTTATAGCTTTTATTGATCTGGAGTGACTCTGGATTTACACCATTGACTGAACTGGAATGACTCTGGATTTACACCAATGGAACTGAGATGCAAATCTGCCCCTTACACTGAACTCTGGATTTACGCCAGCATTGCTGAGCTCAGAGTCTGGTCCTTATACCATTGACTGGACTGGAGCCACTCTGGATTTACACCACTAGAACTGAGCTCAGTATCTGGCCTGTTGTGATTACCCTCCTCCCCCATTTCCAATGTCACTTCATCTCACTCCTCTCTAGGACGTTATTGTCCTGATTTAAGGGTGGACAGTTCTCCTGGGACGTTCCCAGAGCTCAGCGCCCACGGTTCCCATGTTGTCTCTGTCTTGTTGGATGGAAAGCAACTGCTATTTTCCATTCTCAACAGGCAGATGAGGTTCTCCCATCACAGAGGTGGTGTCCATTCTGGTGGGTTAAATTCCCAGCATCCTGACTGGGAGGAGAAGCAGTGGAACAGGAGCAAAGGTTTGGCACCATAGAGGACCAGGCCTCCCACCATGAGGAAAGTCCCAGATGCAATGAAAGAGCCTGTGTAGCTGCCGGTCACATCCCTTAGGAAACCTAGAACACAAAAGAACACGAGTTATACCAATAGTAGGGGTACCTAGAACCCAGCATACATAATTTTGTGATACCTACAATGTATTGAGTTGGAGTGGACTATAATTTAGATCAGGGATTGGCAACCTTTGGCACGTGGCCCATCAGTGAAATCCGCTGGCAGGCCGGGCCGCTTTGTTTACCTGCCGCGTCCGCAGGTTTGGCCCATCGCAGCTCCCACTGGCTGCGGTTCGCCGTTCCAGGCCAATGAGGGCAGCGTGAAGCGGTGTGGGCCGAAGGATGTGCTGGCCGCTGCTTCCCACAGCCCCCATTGGCCTGGAACGGCGAACCGCGGCCAGTGGGAGTTGTGATTGGCCGAACCTGTGGAAGCTGCAGGTAAACAAACCGTCCTGGCCCGCCAGGGGCTTTCCCTGTCAGGCCGTGTGCCAAAGGTTGCCAATCCCTGGTTTATATGGTAGGATGCATCTAGAATACACCATGTTACACCATTCTAGAACCCAGCATGAATATTTGTGTTACCTAGAACGTACTGAGTCTGAATATACTATATCTTATGTGATTATGATGCATCTAGAACACAGCTTGTTAAGCCTACCTAGAGCCCAGAAAGCATCATATTTGTGCTACCTAGGACATATTAAGCTGGAGTTGACTATAGCTCATTCGGTTGGCGCTGCCTAGGATTCAGCTAGTTATGGCTACCCAGAACCCAGCATGCAGCCAATGGTAGGTATCTAAAATGCAGCAAGATTGGAATTGCGTCTAAACTCCCATGGGTAAAGTCAGCCAGAACAGTGGAGGCTATGGGCTAGTCACAACCCAGCAAGGTTGTGATTTCTAGAACATAGGCTGGAGTAGGCACCAAGAGAGTTTGAGGCTGGAGATATGTTCAGGTTATAGGTTTAGGGCTCCATGGAAAACACAAGTCTACCTAGAATGCAGAGCTGATAGTGTTCCAGTTGCCTAGAAAGTTGGATCCAGGAGATGCCCATGACCCACAGGATTAGAGCTACCTAGAACCTAGGGAATATAGTGTTCCAACTATCCAGAAAGCCAAGTACTGGAGTTGTCTTTAACCAATATGGTTAGAGCTATCTGAATCCAGGGCTTCTAGTGTTCAAATAATCTAGACAGCTGGGATGTGAAGTCAAGTCTAGCACATGGGGTTAGAGCTACCTAGAACCTAAGCATGTAACATTGCCGTTCACTCAGAAAGCCAGGTTCTAGAGCTGCCTACAGTGCATAGGGCTAGCACTACCTAGAATATACAAATTTAGGGGTCTGTGAATGACAAAATCATGGCCCCCAGCGGTGACTCCAAAGGTTAGAGGGTGGGTGAAATGGTACCCAGACTGAAGAGATCACCTACAACCCGGTTCCCTCTTGTGCGGCACCAGAACATCCCTGGCCACTTCACACTGGCTGATCCATGACTGTGGAATGAGGAGTCAGGGGATGGGAGGTGCCTCCTGCTTAAAGTAGAAGAAAGGCAAACTCCAAGACCTTACTAGACAACGGGGGGCCAGCCAGAGCCCCAAAACTCTCCAGTAGGTTTACAAGCCCAGTAGCTTCTAAGATCCAACCAGTCCCCACGATTTCCACCAGGCTGGAGAATTTCAGTGGAATAACGGCACCAGCTAAGAACCCATAGCAGATGTCAATGCCCATCAGGATGGGGTAGGTGTGCCCAAAGGGAACCAGGAGCAGCATGACGCCCGTCAGGAGGGTCCAGAGAGTCAGGCTGTGAAGGAGGCGGAAGACCCTGTGGGCATCCAGCCAGCCAGCCACCAGGCGGCCACACAGATCGGTGGCACCCATCACGGACACGAGGCAGGCAGCCTGGTATTCGTCAAAGCCCATCTCGTGGGCATGGGACACTAGGTGGGCAAAGGGGACAAGATGGCCCAAATTCATCAACAGGCTGGCCACGGCAAAGCTCAGGAAAGGCCGACTGGAGAGCAAAGCCAAGCCCAACAGAGAGGACAGCTTCGCCAGCTATGACCCCTGTGGAGCTTGCGCCGGAGCCAAGTCCTCTGCCAGGGCCAGCGGGCGGAGGAGGGCGCCATATGCCACGAGGTGGAAGGTCATGCCCACCACGATCTAAAACACTCTGTGTAAAGACAAACCTAGAACTAGGCATGAATCCTGTCTGTCCTACCTAGAACATATGGAATTGGAGTCAACTACAGCTTGTACAGCTGTCACGCATCTGGAATGGCCCATGTTGAGCCAATTTAGAACCTATCATGAATCCTGTTTGTGTTACCTATAATTTATTGAGCTGGAGTAGACTACAGGCCTGGGACGCATGTAGAACCATGCTATGCCAACCTAGAACCCACCGTGAATCCTGTTTGTGCTACCTAGAACATCTGGAGCTGGAGTAGACTACAGCTTAGAGGGCTAGGATGCATCTGGAGCACACTGTGCTACCTAGAACCTATTGAATTGGAGTAGACTACAGCTTTCATGCATCTGGAATTGCCCATGTTAAGCCAACCTATAACCCATTGTGAATGCTGTTTGTGCTACCTAGAACATAGTGGAGCTGCGAAAATGCAGCTTGAATTACACCAAAATGGTTGGTGGATCCATGTCGATATCGCTGTGTGTGTGTGTGTGTGTGTGGTATGAAAAACTTCCCCAAAAGTTCGAACATTCTCATTGTGTCAGGTCCAAATTTCCTTCAACTCTCTTTCCAAACGTGCTCGAAATCAGAACATGCTAAGCTGAGATTGGTTCAGACTTTTTGATGCACCGCAAACTTCGACAAATGTCAGTTTTGACCTAAAATACACAGCCCCCCTTCCCCCCACATTGCCTGCACACCAAAAACCCCATGTCCTCCCCTGCGTTATCCAAACACCACAGGCTACTGGGGAGGAGGGAGTGGAGCAGAGATTTCACAGCTCGACGGGTGGGGTCAGCCCTTTGTTATAGCAACGGCTGGAGCCTTAAAGCTCTAGATCCTCATTACATTGGGATTGGGACCAGGGTTGGCTGATCTAGAACCGGGTTTGCTGTTCTAGAACCTGGTTCTCTGGATCCTTCATTATAGAAGATTCTAAGCTACAGCCAAGGGCCAGTGAATCCTCACCGCCTGAGCCCAGAGCATCCTTCTGTCCAGGTTTTACCCAGAATGCCTTGCTTGCAGGCTAGACTCCCATGGTGCACTGGGTTACCCAGAAACCTTTGCTCCCAGCCTTGAGTGAGGATACTCCCAGAGGGCACTGGGGCAGGGGAGGGGCTCAGGGCAGGACCTACCTGAGAGCAGCCCGATGCTCAGGTACAGGTGGGTCAGGCTGGTGGCGAAGGAAGCCAGGAACATGCCCAGCCCCGAGAGGAGGCCCCCGGCCATCACCACGGGGCGGGCGCCGTACTGGGTGCTGAGGGCAGTGCCCACCGGACCTGCAGGGGGATACCGGTCGGGCCCCGTTACCCTGCAATGCAGCCGAGTCTGGGGGAGGAGTGGAGGTATGTGGCACTCAGAGCACCCTTCTGTCGTGGAGGATGGTGCAGAAAGTGGGATTGGGAGAATCCCAGTTAAAAACTGCTGCCCCGCCCCAGAGGTGGCCGCATCTCAGCACCGGGCAAGGGGTCCCTCAATAACCAGCCACCCCACCGGGGGAGGGATGAGACGCTCTGGCTAAAGGGGGTAGGGAGAAGGCCAGAGAGTCAATACTCACTAGCAAACAGCAGAATGGCTACTGTGATAGACATGACCCAGGACATGCGCCCCACCAGCTCCCCGAAGTGCTCCACAAACTCCACGAAGAAGACCCCAAAGGAGAGGATCACCCCAAAAATCAGCCCCGACTCCAGGAAGACTGCCAGTGCCACCAGCCAGCCCCAGCCCCCGTCGGGGGGCTCCAGGAGGATGGGGGGCTCTATGAAGATTCAGCGCAGCACGCCGGAGGTGAGTCTGGCATAATCAGCTGCCTCACTCCTCCCCAGAGGGGGTAGCCCCTTGATGCTGGGTGAGCGATCTCTGTGCAGCCTGGCCATGTGGCTGGTTAATGTGCTCCACTCCAGAGGTGACGGCCGCTGAATCCGCGATGAACGATTCCCAGGCAGCGCAGCAGGGGGGTGGGGCCATGAATCAGCAGCCATGCCCTATGTGAGAGGTGGCTGCATCCCAGTGCTGGGTGACCGAGCGCCCTGCAGAATGACCCTGCGGCTGTTAACCTCGGGGGGGGGGGGCGCACAGCTGCCCCCTCGACCCTCTCCCAGCTCTGGGGACCCAGCAAGCAGCAGCAGGGTGCCTGGCATCAGACGGGAACCCGGGTCTCAAAGGTTGGGCATTCTTATCAGTGAATTGTGAGGCAAAGTCTGCAGCTGAGAGGAGGCGTCTAATGGCAGCCCCACCCTTCCCCCCACCCCCTTGCCCAGTGCTGAAATGCAGCCACCTCTGGGGCGAGGCAGCACTGGGCGAGGGGTCCCTGTGTAACCAGCCGCACCGCCCTAGAGGTGGCCACATCTCAGCGCCGGGTGAGGGGTCCCCGTGTAACCAGCCGCCCCGCCCCAGAGGTGGCTGTATCTCAGCGCTGGGCGAGGGATCCTTGTATGAATATCTCTGGAGCTGGGCTGACACAGAGCTGTCTACCCCATCTGTCTGGCCTCACTGGAAGGCTGCGGCCAGTTCTGGGGCGGCACGTGTCATGAAAGCCCCTCAGAAAAGAGCTAAAGCACAACTTGCGGGCCGGGGTGGGGGTGGGGGTTGGAACCACCCAATCCCAGTGGCCTGGGGGATCAGCCATTCTGGGTATGCAGTTCCAGGGGAAGGCATCTGAGCTAGTCAAGGCATTACATTTCTGCCATCAACAACCGGTTGTTTGAGCTAGAGATCCTCCCAGAGCTGTGGGGGTCTGCACTACAGAGCTGGTCGAGTCGCCGTGCATCCCTCTTCCCCATTTTCTTTGTTTTCCAATCTCCCCCTAAATCAACAGGGTTCTAGCTACTCATGCCTCAAATGTGCCCTGAAAGTTTGGAACCGATCGGCCGGGACGTCCGGTCACAATCACGTTACACGCAGACAGACAGAGAAACGCGGTCAAGGGGAGGAGACGACCTTCACTAGCTGGGCCAATCAAGTGCAAATTTTTCATGGGGAGGGCAATTAACCAGTGGGGCCAATTTCCCCTAGAGTGGTGGCGTCTTCTCCGTCACACGTGTCCTTTTAAGTCAAGACCGAAAGCTACCCGCTAGCTCGACCACCAGATATGGGCTGGAGTTCTCTGGGCCGTGCAGAAGGTCAGACTAGGGGACCATCGGGGTCCTTTCTAGCCTGAAAGATCTAGGATGCTCTGGACACCAGCTTGCAAAGAGGAGTGGATCTAGACTGGGTAGCTCCCTCCTTCTGTCTCTTATGCATCCTCCAACCGTCTTACGATGGTCAGCGAAGAAGCAGACACCTATCAGCTGGATCCGTATACTTGATGCTCTGCCCCCTGCTGACCTCTCACTTCCAATCTGGCTCTCTGGGACAACCCCCCCAGGAGCTAAAGTCTCAGGGGTCCCCCATGGTCTCCTCCTCAGTTGTCGAGTCCATGGGGCAGGAGAAATAATTTGGCAGGGCAAGAAGGAGCAAACTTCCAGCGAGGAGAAAAGCCCCTGCTACAATGAAAGAGGCCGTGTAGTCCCCAGTCATGTCCCGCAGCCAACCTAGAACATACAATGCGTTGGGTTACCAAGAGCATACTGCATGTGTCACCTAGAACCCAAAGTATCTAATTATTTAGACATCCTAGAACATACAATTATTTGCATGATCTAGAATGCACTACATGTTACCTGGAACCCATAATATCTAATTCTCTAGACATCCCAGAATATATGCGGCTTTAAATTATCTAGAGCGCACAATATGCATTTCCTAGAACCCCAAATGCCTCATTGCCTAGACATCCTGCACGAATTATCTAGGAATTACTGTAGTGTCACCTAAATCACAGATCACCTTGCTGTCTAGACAGACTAGAAGGTATGAAGTGATGGTTTACCTAGAAAGTACTGGAAGGGCTACCTAGAACCCCAAAACCTGATGGATTGGACAGCCTAGAACATATCTGCTTGACAGTCTCATGGGACTATGCAGACCACAGTCATGGATTATCTCAAACACATTTTCAGTGATACTTAGACTTCAGAACACCATATTCTGTATATATCCTGTTGTTGTCTCTTGTCTTATACTTAGATGGTAAGGGCTTTGGGGGAGGGACCATCTTTGGATTCTATACTGCACCTAGCACAATCGAGTTCCAGTCCATGACAAGGGCTCCTATGTCTACAGTAATCAAAACAATCACTAATAATGTTCTAGCTATCTGGCCTACATCAGGCATTAGCCTACATGATTTCAGGCTAGATAGGCCCACACAGTTTTATTAGCTACCTAGAACCCATACTTAGAACCCAGAATGCCACAATTTAGTTCTCAGGTTTGGAGTCATCTTTAGATCATATGATTAGGGCTTTTCAGAGTTGTTAGAGCTACCTAGAACCCAGTATGTCTCAGCCTAGCTCCCCGGATTGGTACCCCCTTTCAACCATATTCTTAGGGCTATTTAGACAATGGGAGGTTTGGGGAGACCTAGAACATGTTGTTCAACTAGAACCCAGGTCTTCCAAGTCACAGGCCAGGACCTTGTTTTGGGGGAAGGTTTAATTCCGGGGGTTACCTGTAATTAATGGGTCACCTACCTTCTTGTTTCCCTCCCTCCCCACAGCCCTCTCTATGAAGCTAGATCGATGAATTCATGCAAGAAAGGCTTAGAACTCATGGGAGGGGATGTCCACCTCCCATGAGTTCTAAGCCCGCACAAGACTGGACAGGGTGACAGTGGCTAAGTAGGGACTCTAGAGGGTAGTCTATAGTTACTCCCTGGGAGGAGGGAATTGGGAGGCTGGCGAACCCAGAGACGGGGGAGAGGGGGAAGCCAGGACATAGGGCAGTGACTAGAGAGCCTGTGAGCTGGAACTTGGAGTAGAGGGCAGAGGGCAGGCCCGGGTTCCCCTACCAGCCCCTGGGGATGTGGCAGAGACCAGGCAAAGGACAGTGGGCTAGCTGGGACCACTTGTCAGGAAAGACCTTTATCTGACTCCTTCCTCAATTTCTCCTAGTAGCAACCGTCCCAAATACGGGATCCAAAAGGGACAGGGGAGCATGGTAGGAAAGAGAACCTGGTTCCTTACCAGACAGAGGGGCCCCCACGAGGGAGCCAGCACTTTCCATCATTTGCATGAGCCCAATCCCCTCCATGATGCACCCCGTTCCCACGATCTCCGCCATGCTGGAAAACTGGAGGGGCACCAGGGCACCGGCGCAGAAGCCGTAGCAGATGCAGAGGCCCATCAGGAGGGAGTAGCTCTGCCCCAGCGGCAGCAGCACCATGGAGAGGCCCGTCAGGACGGTCCAGAGGATCAGGCTGTGGACCAGGCGGACGGCGAAGCGGTCGGCCAGCCAGCCACCCGCCACGCGGCCGCACAGGTCAGCCACAGCAGCCGAGGACAGGAGGAAGGCAGCTCGGTATTCGTCAAAGCCCAGCTCCCGGGCGTGGGGCACCAGGTGGACGTAGGGTACGTAGTAGCCGGTGTCCACCAGGACGAAGGCCACAGAGAACAGGAGGAAGGGCCTGTGGCAGGCCAGGCGTGGCTGGCAGAGGGAGGAGAAGGCTGGCAGCCACAGCCACCCCGTCTCCGGCGCGGACGCCTTGTTACCCTCTGTCTCCAACGGCCGCAGCAGAGCCCCGGCGGCCACCAGGTTGAAGGAGATGCTGGCCACCACCAGGAGGGCTCCCCGCCAGGCGTAGGTGTCCACCAGCAGCTGGAAGAGTGGGGAGAAGGCGAAGGAGGCCAGGCCCGCCCCCGAGACAGCCAGGCCCGTGGCGAAGGTCCGCCGCTTGGCGAAGTACTGGGCCACAGAAGCCACGGAAGGGGTGAAAACCAAGGCCCAGCCCAGCCCTGCAGGGGGGGAGGGGGAAGGAAAGGGAACAGATGACCAAAACCAGGAAGGGTGGGTCTGATCTGGGGGTGGGAAACCGGGATGAATGGAGCATTCTAGATAATGCAAAGCATTGTATGTTCTAGGATGTCTAAACAATTAGATACTCTAGGGTCTAGGTGACACGTCACATGTTCTAGGTAACCCAAGGCATTGTATGTTCTAGGTTGGCTGCGGGACATGACTGGGGAGAAAGAGTCAATGTCTAGGGGGGTCTAGCCCTTTAACCCCTTGGGTGGGGGTGGGAGGGTCATTAGCAATTAGAGACACATCATCTCAAGCCTGGGATGGCAGGGTCTGGGATGGGGGAAGAACTCCTGGTCAGGCCTGCGAGTGGGGGGATCTAGGTATCAGCTGCCACAATGCTGGGTTCTAGATCATTGCTCTGTCCTCTCTCCAGCTCGCCCGAGCTGGGGCTGGGAAGGAACTGGGTGAAATGGACTGATCTGAGCTAGGCAGGAAATTGGGCTAGCGATGATCTAGGCCACACTCGTGAGCATGGAGATCTGGGCTAGAGCAACTCTGGATAAGCCAGAGCAGAGGGTTCTAGATCTCAGAAGGGGCAGCAGAGTCTGGGCACCACACGGCTCAAGAACCATAGCCCTGGGAGCTGTGGGTGTGTGGGGGATTTTCCACGGTTTAGCGTGCCATGGACTAGCTCAACCATCAGATATGGGCTGGAAGGAGGAGTAGGCAGGAGGGATGGCGCAGGAGGCTAGATTGGAGGTCACCTCCTGGTCTTAATGTCTAGGACCCATCTGGGAGGAGGAATGGCTGGAGAACCCGAAAAGAGACACCCCCCCCAGGAACCCCTCTTGGCAACTATAACTAGACCATGGTGCACTGGGTTACCCAGAAGCCCTTGCTCCCAACCTTGAGCGAGGATACTCCCAGAGGGCACTGGGGCAGGGGAGGGGCTCAGGGCGGGACCTACCTGAGAGCAGCCCAATGCTCAGGTACAGGTGGGTCAGGCTGGTGGCGAAGGAAGCCAGAAGCATGCCCACCCCCGAGAGGAGGCCCCCGACCATCACCACGGGGCGGGCGCCGTACTGGGTGCTGAGGGCGCTGCTCACCGGACCTGCAGGGGGCGGCAGAGAGACACCGGTTGGGCCCCATTACCCTGGAGGGCAGCCGAGTCTGGGGGAGAAGTGGGCTTGGGGGGGGCTTGAGGCCTCCCCCAGCAGGGGGCGCTTTGGGGAGCGGTGGGTGGGGGAAGGGGTTTCCCAGCTACTCCACTTCTGGGCCTGAGATTCTAGTAGCCCCCTTCCCCACCCCCCGGTGTCCCTCACTCACCCCCTAGCTGCAGCACCGCGATCCCGATGGAGGTGACCCAGGAGACACGTCCCGCCAGCTCTCCGAAGTACCCCACAAACTCCATGAAGAAGACGCCGAAGGAGCGGATCACCCCGAAAACCAGCGCCGACTGGAGGAAGCCGGCCAGCACCACCATCCAGCCCCAGCCCCCATCGGGGGGCTCGCGGCACGTGGGGTCTGCCATGGGGTCCCCCGTCGCTGTTCCCGGGGGATGGGAAATCAGAAGTCGGGGGTGGAAAAACAAACCAGCTGAAGGGAAAGAGACAAGGGTCAGTCCATGAACTTTTATGCTGCAGGTTCTCTGGAGATCTAGTCCTCGATTCCTGAGACGCAGCTGGGGAAACTGAGGCACGGGGAGACAAAGGCTCCTGACAGCAACTCACTAGCACAGCTGATGACACAATGCAGGATTCCTGGCTTCCAGCCTCCTATCCTGCTCCGCTACACCCCCTTCTCCTTGTCAGGTTAGAACCCAGGAGTCCTAGCTCCCAGCGCCCCCCCTGCTCTCACCACCACACCCCATTCCTGGAGTCCTGGCTCCCAGCCCCCCCTGCTCTAACCACTAGCCCCCACTCCCCTCCCAGAGCTGGGGAGAGACCCCAGGAGTCTGGGCTCCCAGCCCCCCCGCCCCCANCGCTCCCCTCCCAGAGCCGGGGAGAGAACCCAGGAGTCCTGGCTCCCAGCTACCTCTGGGTCTGTGCTGAGCTCTGGGAGTCCCGGGACAGGCTGGGGGCTGGGGGCTGCAGGTCGTGTCCGAGGGGGGGAGGGGGGGACTCAGATCACACGGCAAGTGGGGGGGGCAAAGTCCACTTTGTGTCCTCAAGAATTCCCTCCCCCACCGCCAGTCAGGCCACCGGCTCCTTCCCCCTCCCACTTTGCTGTAAGGCAGCGGTTCTCAAAGGGTGGGTTGGGACCCCCATTTGAATGGGGTCGCCGGAGCTGGCTGAGAGTTGCTGGGACCCTGGGGCTGAGGCCTGAGCCCCACCGCCCGGGGCCAAAGCCCTAGGGCTTCTGCTGTGTTCCCCCTGCCCGGGGTTAGAGCAGGTGAGGCTGGGAGCCAGGACTCCTGGGTTCTGTCCCAGCTCTGGGAGGGGAGTGGGGGCTGGGAGCCAGGACTCCTGGGTTCTGTCCCAGCTCTGGGAGGGGAGTGGGGGCTGGGAGCCAGGACTCCTGGGTTCTGTCCCAGCTCTGGGAGGGGAGTGGGGGCTGGGAGCCAGGACTCCTGGGTTCTGTCCCAGCTCTGGGAGGGGAGTGGGGGCTGGGAGCCAGGACTCCTGGGTTNGGGGGGCTGGGAGCCAGGACTCCTGGGTTCTCTTTCCCAGCTCTGGGAGGGGAGTGGGGGCTGGTGGGTTAGAGCAGGGGGGGCTGGGAGCCAGGACTCCTGGGTTCTCTCCCCGGCTCTGGGAGGGGCGTGGGGGCTGGTGGGTTAGAGCAGGGGGGCTGGGAGCCAGGACTCCTGGGTTCTCTTTCCCAGCTCTGGGAGGGGAGTGGGGGCTGGTGGTTACAACAGGGGGGGCTGGGATATCATCTGCTCTTTTGTTACCCAGGTTTGAGAGATCCTTTTGTGGCTCTTCGCAGTCAGCTTTGGACTTAACTATCTTGAGTAGTTTTGCATCATCTGCCAATGTTGCCACGTCCCTGTTTACCCCTTTTTCCAGATCATTTATGAATCTGTTTAATAGGAGTGGGCCCAGTACAGACACCACTAGTTACCTCTCTCCGCTCTGAAACCCGTCCATTTATTTCTACCCTTTGTTTCCTGTCTTTTAACCGGTTACCGATCCATGAGAAAACCTTCCCCCTTATCCCGTGTGTGACGAAGTGGGTGATTTTCTTGTTTTTTCCTTGTTTTCCAATGGTTTGCATGCAGAGGGGGGGCGAGTCCGTGACACTGTGGCAGCTTACTTTGCGTAAGAGCCTTTGACGAGGGACCTTGTCGAAGGCTTTCTGAAAATCTAAGTACACTAGATCCACTGGATCCCCCTTGTCCACATGCTTGTCGACCCCCTCAAAGAATTCTAGTAGATTGGCGAGGCGCGATTTCCCTTTACAAATACCATGTTGACTCTTCCCCAACTAATCGTGTTCATCTCTGCATCTGATCATTCGGTTCTTTACAAGAGTTTCAACCAGCTTGCCCGGTACTGAAATTAGACTTACTGGCCTGGAATTGCCGGGATCACCTCTGTTGCCTGATCATTAGATTATGTATTAATTACATTGATTATATACGAATCCCCAGTTATCAATGGACTCCAGGGCAAGAAGCTTCCACAGCTTCCACCTTCCTGGGTCTGACCTCGGAGCATCCAGCCTCCCCTTCCTCACCTGCGCTTCCCACAGCGAGTCCGCACAGATGAGGTTCGTGAGGAAGCCAGAGGTCCCTGCCCCCCAACTCCGCAGTCAGACGTGACTCTCAACCAGCCAGTAAAACAGAAGGTTTATCAGTCGACAGGAACACAGCGTAGGGCAGAGCTTGTTAGCACAGAAATCTGTGACTTTCAGCCAAGTCCATCTTGGGGAAACCCCAGTCCAGACGCCCTGGACTCCCCCTCTTCCAGTCTCCCTGTAGAGGAGCAGACTCACCCCTGCGGCGCCTCCTGCTGGTGACTTCCAACCTCCGGAGGACCCTCTGCAGGCTGGTGATCCGCCTGTCCTCTGGCCCCCGTGTCCCTCCTGGACCCCAGTGCCCTTTTATCTGGGGTACTGCCCCCTGGCAGTACACCCCTCAGTACTAGGGTCTCCCCTCCCTGAGGAACCCCCACCCACTATCCCCACCTTGCCTCAGACTGGCCACTGCCAGTCACCAACTAGCCCCCGCTCCCTGGGGCAGACTGCACTCATCACAGGTAAGGTTGGGTTTGGACCTGCTGCCTTGGCCTAACCCTGGGCTGCCCTCTGCAACCCCCAGTACCCCTTGGCCTCCTGCTAGGCCGCAGCCTGGGGCTATCCAGGCTGGAGCTCCCCAGCTCCTCAGCCTTTCCCCAGCCCTGCTCCACCCAGGTACTCTGTCTTAGCTCCCTGCAGCCAGGCCCGTCTCCCTCTGAAAGCAGAGAGAGACTGTTTGGGCTCCTGGCTCACAGCCACAACCTTCCCCCAGGGCTGTTTAATCCCTGCAGGGCAGGAACAGGGTACCACCCCGCTACACTCCCCAAGGCGACCTGACCTCAGACAACCCCATTGCTCCTCCTCTTTGTCTTTGTCTTGCTTCCCAGGCAAAATGTCACCTGGTCACACACCCCTCCTGGGTCTCAGGTTACATCTGGCAGCTCACCTGCCCCTGAGGGCCTCAGCAAAAGTTACACGCCCAATTCCCACCACCTAGGCATTGGTGCAGAACTGAGGGAAACTGAGGCACACACAGTCTTAATACAGGACAATAAGACTCACATGCAACATAACATGGTGACTAAAACCCCACTTTGTCACATCTCTCCCCCACTCCGAGACCAAACTGAGCAGGGTCACTTTAGCCAGGGAGCTGGGGAAGTTCAGGGCCCCCCTCTCCGAGACAAGGCGTCCGCTGTCATGTTGGCACTCGCCTTAATGTGGACCACGTCCATGTCGTAATCCTGGGAAGGACAGAGTCCATCTCAGGAGCTTGGCATTGGCCCCTTTCATCTGGTGTAGCCACGTCAAGGGTGAGTGGTCCGTGCACACGGTGAAGTGCTGCCCAAATGCATACGGCTGCGGCTTTTCAAGGGCCCACCCCAGGGAGAGGCATTCCTTCTCGATGGTAGTTCTGCTCCTGGGGGAGCAACTTCTTGCTCAGGTACATGGCGGGGTGTCTCTCCCCCTTCTTGTCAACCTGCATCAGCACCGCACCCAGCCCTGTGTCTGAGGCGTCGGTGAACACCATAAAGTCTGGGTTTACCAGCACCGGGCCTCTGACCAGATCCTCCTTCAGAGCACAGAGAGCCTCTGGTACTGCCCGGTCCAGACCAGCTTGTCTGGCTTCCCCTTCTGCATAGCTCAGTGATGGGGGCGGCCATGGCGCTAAAGTGGGGCACAAACCTCCGGTAGTGCCCCGCCATCCCAATAAAGACCTGGACCCATTTCTTAGTCTGGGGAATGGGCCAATCTCTGATCACTTCCCACCTTGTGGCCCAGGTATGACACCTCTGCCATCCCCACCTTGCACGTCCCGGCTTTTATAGTCAGACCTGCATCCCGGAGCCGGCCCAGCCCCTGTTTAACCTGGGACACATGGTCCTCCCAGGTCTGGCTAAAGACACAGCTATTATCAATATACGCCAGGGCAAAACTCCCCATCCCCTTGAGGAACTGGTCCACAAGGTGGCAGGTGATAAGAGCAGATTTCAGTCGGGCACCTGACTTGCCAGTAGCCTTTGGTGAGATCCACAGCTTGTCTAGGAGCTCATCAGGCCTAGGCATGGGGTAGGTGTCAGACACGGTGATGGCATTAAGCTTCTGATAGTCCCCACAGAACCAGATTGACCTGTCCTTGAGAACCAGCACCATGGGAGAGGCCCAGGGGCTGGAAGACGGCTGGACCTAAAGCCAGCATGCCTCTGACTTCTCTCTCCAGGTCCTGGCTGTTTTCCCCGTGACTCTGAACGGGGAACATCTTCCAGGAGGGTTGGCTCCCATCTCCACCTGGTGGACGGCCAGGTTAGTGAGCCCCAGGCTGGTTGGAGAACAGCTGGTGGTAGGAACCCAGCACCTCTGTGATCTCAGCCTGCTGGCCAGGGGTTAGCTGGTCAGAGAGGGGAATTGATTCCAGCGAGGGGCTGGTTCCTGTCCCAGGGAATAGATCCTGGCCACACATGGCCAGCACCAAATTCTCCCTGTCAAAATACGGCTCCATCATGTTGACCTGGTCCCCTCGGTGGCTGTGAGCCCGGTCAGACAGTTCCACCACATAGGCCACCTCATGCCGCTGCGTGATGACCTTAAAGGGCCCATCTGTGACATTCTTCATGTCCCCCATATTCTTCATCGAGATATTATTATATGACTAGGACGTAATCATAGGGTTCCCTAGGGAGGTGGTGGAATCTCCATCCCTAGAGGTTTTTAAGGCCTGGCTTGACAAAGCCCTGGCTGGGATGATGTAGTTGGGGATTGGTCCTGCTTTGAGCAGGGGGTTGGACTAGATACCTCCTGAGGTCTCTTCCAACCCTGATATTCTATAATTCTATGATAATGTATCTTATGCGAGACAGGTCATGTGAGGTATCATTGGAAAGGCCGTGATTTACTGAATACGAAGATCCTATTGGTACGCACGTATCAGTTTTGCATCTGAAGTTAGGAATATTGACAACAGGCGTTCGGAGCAGCGAATCTCCCACCGGGGAGCCTTCGTGAGGAGGCTACAAACTTCTGATTCACGGCTGCTTGGCCACTGCAGGGTCATGTGATCAGGTCACCTGGGGCTGGACTCCATCTTGGAATACCAGTGTTTTTCCCACTGGCAATGATACTGCCAAGAATGACCTTGAGCGGATCACTGCAGACTACGTGGCTCTGGGAAGAAGGATAAAGGAGTTTGAGGCGCAAGTGGTGTTCTCGTCCATCCTCCCTGTGCAAGGAAAAGGCCTGTGCAAGGAAGAGACCGTCGAATCGTGGAAGTCAACGAATGGCTACGCAGGTGGTGTCGGAGAGAAGGCTTTGGATTCTTCGACCATGGGATGGTGTTCCAAGAAGGAGGAGTGCTGCAGAGACGGGCTCCACCTAACGAAGAGAGGGAAGAGCATCTTCACAAGCAGGCTGGCTAATCTAGTGAGGAGGGCTTTAAACTAGGTTCACCGGGGGAAGGAGACCAAAGCCCTGAGGTAAGTGGGGAAATGGGATACCGGGAGGAAGCACGAGCAGGAGAGTGCAAGAGGGGAGGACCCCTGCCTCAGACTGAGAAAGTGGGAGGATCAGCGAGTTATCTTAAGTGTCTATACACAAATGCAAGAAGCCTGGGAAACAATCAGGGAGAACTGGAAGTCCTGGCACAGTCAAGGAACTATGATGCGATTGGAATAACAGAGACTTGGTGGGATAACTCACATGACTGGAGTACTGTCATGGATGGATATAAACTGTTCAGGAAGGACAGGCAGGGCAGAAAAGGTGGGGGAGTTGCGTTGTATGTAAGAGAGGAGTATGACTGCTCAGAGCTCCGGTATGAAACTGCAGAAAAACCTGAAAGTCTCTGGATAAAGTTGAGAAGTGTGAGCAACAAGGGTGATGTCGTGGTGGGAGTCTGCTATAGACCACCAGACCAGGGGGATGAGGTGGACGAGGCTTTCTTCCGGCAACTAACAGAAATTACTAGATCGCAGGCCCTGGTTCTCATGGGAGACTTTAATCACCCTGATATCTGCTGGGAGAGCAATACAGCGGTGCACAGACAATCCAGGAAGTTTTTGGAAAGTGTAGGGGACAATTTCCTGGTGCAAGTGCTGGAGGAACCAACTAGGGGCAGAGTTCTTCTTGACCTGCTACTCACAAACCAGGAAGAATTAGTAGGGGAAGCGAAAGTGGATGGGAACCTGGGAGGCAGTGACCATGAGATGGTCGAGTTCAGGATCCTGACACAAGGAAGAAAGGAGAGCAGCAGAATATGGACCCTGGACTTCAGAAAAGCAGACTTTGACTCCCTCAGGGAACTGATGGGCAGGATCCCCTGGGAGAATAACACGAAGAGGAAAGGCGTCCAGGAGAGCTGGCTGTATTTTAAAGAATCCTTATTGAGGTTACAGGAACAAACCATCCCGATGTGTAGAAAGAATAGTAAATATGGCAAGCGACCAGCTTGGCTAAACAGTGAAATCCTTGCTGATCTTAAACGCAAAAAAGAAGCTTACAAGAAGTGGAAGATTGGACAAATGACCAGGGAGGAGTATAAAAATATTGCTCAGGCATGCAGGAGTGAAATCAGGAAGGCAAAATTGCACTTGGAGTTGCAGCTAGCAAGAGATGTTAAGAGTAACAAGAAGGGTTTCTTCAGGTATGTTAGCAACAAGAAGAAAGTCAA
This sequence comes from Trachemys scripta elegans, assembly GCF_013100865.1. Lineage (NCBI taxonomy): Eukaryota > Metazoa > Chordata > Testudines > Emydidae > Trachemys > Trachemys scripta. Next base: position 6,506,063 of record NC_048322.1, on the reverse strand, counting down.
GGAAAGTGTGGGCCCCTTACTGAATGAGGGAGGCAACCTAGTGACCAAGGATGTGGAAAAAGCTAATGTACTCAATGATTTTTTTGCCTCTGTCTTCACGCACAAGGTCAGCTCCCAAACTGCTGCACTGGGCAGCACAATATGGGGAGAAGGTGACCAGCCCTCTGTGGAGAAAGAAGTGGTTCGGGACTATTTAGAAAAACTGGACGTGCACAAGTCCATGGGGCCGGATGTGCTGCATCCAAGGGTGCTAAAGGAGTTGGCGGATGTGATTGCAGAGCCATTGGCCATTATCTTTGAAAACTCATTGCGATCGGGGGAGGTCCCGAATGACTGGAAAAAGGCTAATGTAGTGCCCATCTTTAAAAAAGGGAAGAAGGAGGATCCGGGGACCTACAGGCCAGTCAGCCTCACCTCAGTCCCTGGAAAAATCATGGAGCAGGTCCTCAAGGAATCAATTCTGAAGCACTTATTGGAGAGGAAAGTGTTGCGGATTGTGGGGGAGTTAGGGCCCTGCACCCCTTTTCCCGAGATTCACTGTGACTCTCAGCCAGCCAGTAAAGCAGAAGGTTTATTTAAGGACAGGAACACAGTCTCAAGCAGAGCGTGTAGGTACGACCAGACCCCCTCAATTAGGTCCCTCGGGGAGGTTCAGGGAGCTTGGACCACAGCTTGGGGTTCCCTGCGTTGCACCACCCAGCCCCAACCGAAACTAAACTCCAAACTCCTCCGGCTGCTTCTCTCCTTTGTTCAGTCTCCCGGGCAGAAGGTGTTAATTCTCCCCACCCCCGTTCCTGGCTCAGGTTACAGCTCAGGTAGCTTCCTTCAAGGGAAGTCCCACATCCCCACTGCAACCCCCCTGCAACATTCCCAGGTCAAATCTGCCCTGCTCCCTGCTCCGTCACAGAAAGTGATCAGGAACAGTCAGCATGGATTCACCAAGGGGAAGTCGTGCCTGACTAACCTAATTGCCTTCTATGAGGAGATAACTGGCTCTGTGGATGAGGGGAAAGCAGTGGACGTGTTATTCCTTGACTTCAGCAAAGCTTTTGATACGGTCTCCCACAGTATTCTTGCCCCCAAGTTAAAGAAGTATGGGCTGGATGAATGGACTATAAGGCGGATAGAAGGCTGGCTAGATTGTCGGGCTCAACGGGTAGTGATCAATGGCTCCATGTCTAGTTGGCAGCCGGTTTCAAGTGGAGTGCCCCAAGGGTCGGTCCTGGGGCCGGTTTTGTTCAATATCTTCATTAATGATCTGGAGGATGGTGTGGACTGCACTCTCAGCAAGTTTGCAGATGACACTAAACTGGGAGGAGTGGTAGATACGCTGGAGGGTAGGGATCGGATACAGAGGGACCTAGACAAATTAGAGGATTGGGCCAAAAGAAACCTGATGAGGTTCAACAAGGATAAGTGCAGAGTCCTGCTACAGACTAGGGACCGAGTGGCTAGGCAGCAGTTCTGCAGAAAAGGACCTAGGGGTTACAGTGGATGAGAAGCTGGATATGAGTCAGCAGTGTGCCCTTGTTGCCAAGAAGGCTAACGGCATTTTGGACTGTATAAGTAGGGGCATTGGCAGCAGATCGAGGGACGTGATCTTTCCCCTCTATTCGACATTGGTGAGGCCTCATCTGGAGTACTGTGTCCAGTTTTGGGCCCCACATTACAAGAAGGATGTGGAAAAATTGGAAAGAGTCCAGCGGAGGACAACAAAAATAATTAGGGGGCTGGAGCACATGACTTATAGGAGAGGCTGAGGAAACTGGGATTGTTTAGTCTGCAGAAGAGAAGAGTGAGGGGGGATTTGATAGCAGCCTTCAACTACCTGAAGGGGGTTCCAAAGAGGATGGATCTAGACTGTTCTCAGTGGTAGCAGATGACAGAACAAGGAGAAATAGTCTCAAGTTGCANGTATAAAAATATTGCTCAGGCATGCAGGAGTGAAATCAGGAAGGCAAAATTGCACTTGGAGTTGCAGCTAGCAAGAGATGTTAAGAGTAACAAGAAGGGTTTCTTCAGGTATGTTAGCAACAAGAAGAAAGTCAAGGAAAGTGTGGGCCCCTTACTGAATGAGGGAGGCAACCTAGTGACCAAGGATGTGGAAAAAGCTAATGTACTCAATGATTTTTTTGCCTCTGTCTTCACGCACAAGGTCAGCTCCCAAACTGCTGCACTGGGCAGCACAATATGGGGAGAAGGTGACCAGCCCTCTGTGGAGAAAGAAGTGGTTCGGGACTATTTAGAAAAACTGGACGTGCACAAGTCCATGGGGCCGGATGTGCTGCATCCAAGGGTGCTAAAGGAGTTGGCGGATGTGATTGCAGAGCCATTGGCCATTATCTTTGAAAACTCATTGCGATCGGGGGAGGTCCCGAATGACTGGAAAAAGGCTAATGTAGTGCCCATCTTTAAAAAAGGGAAGAAGGAGGATCCGGGGACCTACAGGCCAGTCAGCCTCACCTCAGTCCCTGGAAAAATCATGGAGCAGGTCCTCAAGGAATCAATTCTGAAGCACTTATTGGAGAGGAAAGTGTTGCGGATTGTGGGGGAGTTAGGGCCCTGCACCCCTTTTCCCGAGATTCACTGTGACTCTCAGCCAGCCAGTAAAGCAGAAGGTTTATTTAAGGACAGGAACACAGTCTCAAGCAGAGCGTGTAGGTACGACCAGACCCCCTCAATTAGGTCCCTCGGGGAGGTTCAGGGAGCTTGGACCACAGCTTGGGGTTCCCTGCGTTGCACCACCCAGCCCCAACCGAAACTAAACTCCAAACTCCTCCGGCTGCTTCTCTCCTTTGTTCAGTCTCCCGGGCAGAAGGTGTTAATTCTCCCCACCCCCGTTCCTGGCTCAGGTTACAGCTCAGGTAGCTTCCTTCAAGGGAAGTCCCACATCCCCACTGCAACCCCCCTGCAACATTCCCAGGTCAAATCTGCCCTGCTCCCTGCTCCGTCACAGAAAGTGATCAGGAACAGTCAGCATGGATTCACCAAGGGGAAGTCGTGCCTGACTAACCTAATTGCCTTCTATGAGGAGATAACTGGCTCTGTGGATGAGGGGAAAGCAGTGGACGTGTTATTCCTTGACTTCAGCAAAGCTTTTGATATGGTCTCCCACAGTATTCTTGCCCCCAAGTTAAAGAAGTATGGGCTGGATGAATGGACTATAAGGCGGATAGAAGGCTGGCTAGATTGTCGGGCTCAACGGGTAGTGATCAATGGCTCCATGTCTAGTTGGCAGCCGGTTTCAAGTGGAGTGCCCCAAGGGTCGGTCCTGGGGCCGGTTTTGTTCAATATCTTCATTAATGATCTGGAGGATGGTGTGGACTGCACTCTCAGCAAGTTTGCAGATGACACTAAACTGGGAGGAGTGGTAGATACGCTGGAGGGTAGGGATCGGATACAGAGGGACCTAGACAAATTAGAGGATTGGGCCAAAAGAAACCTGATGAGGTTCAACAAGGATAAGTGCAGAGTCCTGCTACAGACTAGGGACCGAGTGGCTAGGCAGCAGTTCTGCAGAAAAGGACCTAGGGGTTACAGTGGATGAGAAGCTGGATATGAGTCAGCAGTGTGCCCTTGTTGCCAAGAAGGCTAACGGCATTTTGGACTGTATAAGTAGGGGCATTGGCAGCAGATCGAGGGACGTGATCTTTCCCCTCTATTCGACATTGGTGAGGCCTCATCTGGAGTACTGTGTCCAGTTTTGGGCCCCACATTACAAGAAGGATGTGGAAAAATTGGAAAGAGTCCAGCGGAGGACAACAAAAATAATTAGGGGGCTGGAGCACATGACTTATAGGAGAGGCTGAGGAAACTGGGATTGTTTAGTCTGCAGAAGAGAAGAGTGAGGGGGGATTTGATAGCAGCCTTCAACTACCTGAAGGGGGTTCCAAAGAGGATGGATCTAGACTGTTCTCAGTGGTAGCAGATGACAGAACAAGGAGAAATAGTCTCAAGTTGCAGTGGGGGTGGTCTAGGTTGGATATTAGGAAAAACTTTTTCACTAGGAGGGTGGTGAAGCACTGGAATGGGTTCCCTAGGGAGGTGGTGGAATCTCCTTCCTTAGAGGTTTTTAAGGCCCGGCTTGACAAAGCCCTGGCTGGGATGATTTAGTTGGGGTTGGTCCTGCTTTGAGCAGGGGGTTGGATTAGATACCTCCTAAGGACCCTTCCAGGCCTGATATTCTATGATTCGATGATTGGAATACCAGTGTTTTTCGCACTGACTGGCATGGGAACCAAGCTTTGAAACAAAGGGCTCCCCCCCGCCCCAGGCAGGGAAGTGACCTCCTCATGGTTCTTCACTGACTCCCCACCCAAGGGGACTCCTGGAAACAGCTGAGGAACAAAGACTGACCTGGGGGAAGTGCTGGACTCAGGCTAAAGGGATTTTTAGCCTGTGGATGCTGATTGAAAAAGCAAAGAGCTGGTGGGTCGGGGGGGCTGAGTGGTACCCCAGTTCCAAGGGGCACCCTGGGGGGGACCCTTCACACTGTCCCAGGCAGCTTGGACTTTGTTTTTTCTCATGGGGATGAGAACTATCACCTGGGCGCCGGAGCTGGTACGAGCCGTGCGGTTGTACCAGATCTGCTCCCCTTGGGCCCTGGTTAGGTTCTCCCTGGCCAAGCCCATGAGCTCAGTGAGCTTTTCCCAGAAAGTCAGGACACGCCCCACCACTGAGTCTCCATCGGGGGAGGCCTTCCCCTCCCAGTCATCCTTCACCAGGTGTCACGGAGTCCCCGGGCGATGCTCTGGAGCTGCTCCCCACGAAGCCAGTTGGGACTCTGGGGGAGCCTCCTCTCTGTGAGCAGACTGTCTCCAGGGCAAGAAGCTCCCACGGCTTCCACCTTCCTGGGTCTGACCTCAGAGCATCCAGCCTCCCCTTCCACACTGTGTGCTTCCCACAGCAAGTCCGCACAGGCGGGGCTCTTGGGGGTGCCAGAAGGCCCTGCACCCCAACTCCACAGTCAGACGTGACTCTCAGCCAGCCAGTAAAACAGAAGGTTTATTAGACGACAGGAGCATGGTCTAAAACAGAGCTTGTAGGTACAGAGACCAGGACCCCTAAGTCAGGTCCATCTTGGGGCAGGGAGGCCAGACCCGGTTCTGGCCTCCCTCCATATCCCCAGCCAGCTCCAAACTGAAACTCTCCAGCCCCTCCGCTGGCCTTTGTCTCTTTCCCGGGCCAGGAGGCCACCGGATCTCTTTGTTCTCCAACACCTTCAGTTGGCACCTTGCCGGGGAGGGGCCTAGGCCATCAGTGGCCAGGAGACAGGGTGTCGGCCATTCTCTGTGCAGACACCATCGCACTGGCCCTCTAGGGCTCTGCAACAATCATCCCCCCTTATCCCACCACCTTGATACTTAAGAACTGCATAGGGGAAACTGAGGCACACACACAGTATTGAGAGAGAACATTAAGAACATTCCCACTTCGTCACACCAAGTCCAGGGGTCCCCTCACTCCTCCCGTACAGCAACTCAAAAGGGGAGAACCCTGTAGATTCTTGGAGCTAAATATTTGCCCCAGTCCTGCGGGTGCTGGTCCGTAAAGGTTTTCAGCATCATCTTTAGGGTCCCATTGAACCTCTCCACAAGCCCGATGGCCTGAGGGTGGCCCAGGTGTGCCGGACCCCACACTTCTCCCACAAGCACTGGAGCAGGGCTGACATGAAGTTGGAGCCCTGGTCTGTAAGGACTTCCTTGGGGAACCCCCACGTGGCTGAAAACAGTCAGCAGCGCATCGGCCACGGTGTCTGCCTCGGTCGAAGACAGAGCCACCGCCTTGGGATAGTGCGTAGCGAAATCCATCCTCACCAGGATGTCTTTCTTCCCCAACCGGGTCGCCCTGCTGAGGGGCCATGTGCCTGGCCTGGAATTCAGCGGCTCAAGAAGGGACGGGGATCTGCTCCCTCTCATCGGCTGGGTCCGAGGCCACAACCCCGCCAAGTCCTGTCCCTGGTGGCTCCCTTCCCACCGGGGCAGAGTCCCACACCCCCTGCTGGGTATCCCCCCAGTGTCAGGGCAGAGTGCCCCTCGCTGGATCTGGCTATGGGTGATGACTAGGGTGCTCCGGTCACCAATCCGCCAGGTCACCCACTATCAGCACCTCGGTTGGCCACTGATGGGACACACCAACATCTTTGGGGACCGTCTTGGCCCCCCCCATTTCAGACATACCCTGGTTACCTTAACCGGGGTCACGCACACGCCCAGGTAGGTGTTGGGCATCACCCGGTCTGGGGCCACCACTTTGGGCCGGGCCAGCGTCACCTCAGCCACCTCCAGGGGAACGAGGCACCCTGTAGATTGAGCGCCCTGAAACTGGAGCATCCAGCCCCCTCCAGGAGCGGACTCCAGAGATTCTTCCCTCCCCAGTCATTGCTAAGCTGCCAGCCACACCTAACCCTCCTCCAGCTGGGATTGCATTCCATATCCCGCCCTGCTGTCTGCAAACTCGCCCGCCGGCCGCCCTGCGCAGCGCAGGTCCTTCGGCCTTTTGTCCACCAGCCGCCTCCTCAGAGCTCCAGTCCCATCCGCTCCAACACGTCCTCCCTGGTCTGGGCCCCGGCCCGTGTATTTCCCCATCAGCGTGGCCAGTTCCAGGTACATCTTTCTGCATACGCCAGAACCTTTTTCCCGTACGCCTCGGTTCAAACTCCAGCAACGGGGCCTGTTTGAACGGTCCGTCGTCCCCGGCTTCCACCCCGTCCAACTGCCTGAACAGCTCTATGGCCTTGGGACCCGGTAAGGGGGGGAAGATACCAGAGCCTGTCTGCGGGGTCAACCTGGAGCACATTTTCCAAGGCAATGAGGAAGGCGTCTATGTCCTCCCCTTCCTTAAACTGGGGCAGCAATTTTATATCGGAGTTCCCTGCGGGCTCGGCTCCCCTGGGGTCCATCCCCACTCACCCCAGCTGCCTCTCAGCTCCGCCATCGCCCGTTCATGCTGCCTCTGTCTCTCCTGGTCCTTCAGCTCTTCCCGTTTCAGTTCCACCTACGGCCGTGAAGATCCCCTGCTGGTTGGGGAGGTGGATCCTGGAGCTGCCTGGCTGCTCTCAGCCCCTCCCCGGGCCCCAGCTCGCTCGCTTGGTGTAGGCCCTGGGGCTGCCTGGCGGTTCCCAGCCTCTCTCGCGGCCCCAGGAACCGGCTCCTTAAAGCGATCCTCCTCTTCCAACCAAGCAATCAGCTGTGCCTTCGTGAGCTTTCCAATGCGTAGCCCTCTCTCTCTGCACAGCTCTACAACGTTCTTCTTAAGGAGATACTTATAGGCTATCTCCTCGCTGTTCCCAAGTGGTCACGGACTCACAGGCCTGTGGTTTCTCAGCTCCCCACGGTCCCTGGGAAGAATCGACAGCCCTTCTCGGGGGTCCACTCTATCTCGGGGTTAAGCCGTAGGTTCCTCCGCCTCCTGGAACCGCACCTCTCTGAGCCTTCAGCACGCCCGTCTCTCGCTAATCCCCCTTTGTTTTACTGCTCCCCAGTCACTTACTGCAGAATGCTCCAACCACAGGGTGCAGTTTATCCCACTACTGCCACCAGTTGTCATGGAATCACCGGGGTGATGCTCTGAAACTGCTCCCTACGAAGCCAGTCAGGACTCTGGGGGGAGCCTCCTCTCTGTGAGTAGACTGTCTTCAGGGCAAGCAGCTCAAATGGTTTCACCTTCCTGGGTCTGACCTTGGAGCATTCAGCATCCTCTGCCCCTCTGTGCACTTCCCACAGTGAGTCCTGGGGGAGCCAGAGGGCCCTGCACCCCACCTCCGCAGTCAAACATGACTCTCAGCCAGCCAGTAAAACAGAAGGTTTATTAGTCGACAGAAACACAGCATAGGACAGAACTTGTTAGCATAGAAATCAGTGACTTTCAGCCAAGTCCATCTTGGGGGAGTCCCGATCCAGACGTCCTGGACTCCCCCTCTTCCAGTCCCAAACTGAAGACTGCCCGGCTTCCAGTGACTGGACCTCAGACACCCCCGTTGCTCCTCCTCCTTGTCTTTGTCTCGCTTCCCAGGATCGATCATGGGAGATATAATTGGAAAGGTTATGATTCCATGAATAGGATTATCCAATTTGTATGCATGTATCATTTTGGTATCTGAAGTTAAGAATATTGTCCATGCATCTATTACAAGTGTTTGCATCTGGGGAATGCCCACTAGGCAGAATGCAATCGGTCTAGATTGCATTCTGGGAAGGGCCATTAGAGAAAACAGTAGGTCTTAGAAGATGCTAATCTCCCACCGGGGAGCCTTCCTGGGGACACTACAACCAACCTCTAACTCATGGAGGTTATGGCCCTACAGGGGCATGTAACCAATCACCCGGTACTGGACTCCATCAGAGAATACCAGTGTTTTTCCACTGACCAGTGTGAGAGCTAAAAAGTTGGAGACGAAGGGTTCCCACCTTATCATTGAAGATCAGGGTTGGAAGGGACCTCAGGAGGTTTCTAGTCCAACCCCCTGCTCAAAGCAGGACCAATCCCCAACTAAATCATCCCAGCCAGGGCTTTGTGAAGACAGGCCTTAAAAACCTCTAAGGAAGGATTCAGAGTAGCAGCCGTGTTAGTCTGTATCCGCAAAAAGAACAGGAGTACTTGTGGCACCATAGAGACTAACACATTTATTAGAGCATAAGCTTTCGTGGACTATGCATCCGAAGAAGTGGGCTGTAGCCCACGAAAGCTTATGCTCTAATAAATGTGTTAGTCTCTAAGGTGCCACAAGTCCTCCTGTTCTTTCTAAGGAAGGAGATTCCACCACCTCCCTAGGGAACCCATTCCAGTGCTTCACCATCCTCCTTGTGAAATAGTGTGACGAAGTGGGGGATTTTCTTGTGTTTTCCTTGTTTTTCCAATGGTTTGCATGCATAGGGGGTGAGACTCAGTTTCCCTGGGGGTTACTAGTTTAACGAGGTGAGGGGAGAGGGAGTTTGTAGTTACAGAGGACCGGAGAGGGAACTTGGGACCCCAGCCGATGGCCTGGAGGATGGACAACTGCACCAGCAACTGGTGACCTGACGACCCGGAGACCCAGCTCAGGAGTCGCAGCTGGTTCTGGCCAGTGGGAGGACTGGCTGTGAAGAGAGGCCCCCGGGGACCTGACCAGCCAGAGAGGGCCAGAGGAGGGCTGAGAGGAGAGGAGGCCCAGGTGACCCGGTTTCCCTGGAGAGAAGACAATGGACAGAGGTGGGGCTTGGGGCCGGGGATCTCAGATGCCCAGCTGGGAAGCAGGGGGGCTCAGGGCTGGAGAGGGGGAGCAGGCAGAGCCCACCTGGATGCAGAGAGACTGGGGTGTGCTGTGCTGAGGGAGGCCAGGCCTGAGGCCCGGAGAGTTTCCTGTGCTGTGTTCAGACGCTCAATAACCCTCCTGTGTGACACTGGCTGAGAGTCACTCCAGGCTAGAGAACAGGGTCGCATCAACCCCTTCGGGGGTGGAGGCCCGGTGGGTCCAGAGCGAGTGGACTCCCTGAGGGGGCCCACGGCAGAGACAGACGTGCTAAGGCTCAGAGAGGTGCGGCTCCAGGAGGGGCTGGGGCCTGACCCCAAGAGAGAGTGGACCCCCGAGAAGGGCTGTCGCACTGAAGGAGGCACCCCCCACGGACCACACGGGACCAAGAGTGGGCACGATCTGGGAGTCTGTGACAAATAGTTTTTCCTAATGTCCAGCCTAGACCTCCCCCACTACAACTTGAGACCATTGCTCCTTGTTCTGTCATCTGCCACCACTGAGAACAGCCGAGCTCCATCCTCTTTGGAACCCCCCTTCAGGTAGTTGGAAGCAGGTATCAAATCCCCCCCTCATTCTTCTCTTCTGCAGACTAAATAACCCCAGTTCCCGCAGCCTCTCCTCGTAAGTCACGTGCCCCAGCCTCCTGATCATTTTTGTTGCCCTCCCCTGGACTCTCCAATTTGTCCACATCCTTTCTGTGGTGGGGAGCCCAAAACTGGATGCAGTACTCCAGATGTGGCCTCACCAGTGCCGAATAGAGGGGAATAATCACGTCCCTCGATCTGCTGGCGATGCCCCTACTGATGCAAAAGCTATTTAAGGCAGGGGAGTAACATCATCATGGTTCTTCTTCACTGACTCCCAGCCCAAAGGAGATGCTTGGAAACACCCAAGAAACAAAGATTGAACTGGAGGAGAAGGGGTTGCTCTGTTTGCTATCCCTTAGAATCACTTCACGTCATGTCACTAAAACTTGTTTTGGTTTTGTCTAAAACCAATCTGTGGGAGTCATAACAAGGGGTGGGAAGCTTGTATATTTCCTGTCCACATTGAGAGAGGGGGTGAATTCCATGAGTCTACGCTGTACACTTCCCTGTGCGGAAGGAGAGGTAGGACTTTGGGCTGACCCTCCAGAGTGGGGGTGTGCACTCGGGTATCTAGGCATTTCCTTAGCTGAAGCTTTCCCATGCAGGGGCTGGCCAGAAAGCCTGTTTGCATGTTACCACCGCTGGGTGTGTCCCTACCTGGGGAAAGTGAGAGACCGGGAGTGTGTCTGTAGCTTGTCACAGCGGTACAGCATGAAGGGAGCCCTGGTAGCAGGGTCAGGCAGGTACCCAATGCGCCCTCCCTGTTAAAGGTCACAGCCCTATACGGACCTTATGTTTTACCTCTTCACCATCTCTCTAGGTGAAAAGTCCCAAACATATGTAGGATAACTTCACCTTAGCTCAGCATACAGGGTGTGGCCTGCGGGTCCCTTGTGTTACAGCCAAAATATACTCTAATATAAACCTCTAATAATCAAACCCATAAGAAACAATATATAGGCAAGCAAGCTGACTAGCCTCGGCTGCATCCCATGTACCTGTTATATACACGTCAGTTTGTTGCCAGGACACTTGCGTAGTTGACACATGTACCTGTGGTCAGAACTTCCCCATAAACCCTATTTCCAGCTCCCCGAATATTGGGGGGGGGGTTCCGTTGGGCCATTTCTCAGTGCAAAGTGCCTAGGCCCCAAGCCTTGTGCGAACATGCAGAAGCGAATATCTTCCGGGAGACAGGCCTGGAGGTTCCTTGCCTTTGTGCTGATTATAATGCAAAGCACGGGCTTGCTAAACCCAGGGTTGTGAGTTCAATCCTTAAGGGGGCCATTTAGTGATCAGGGGAAAAAAAAAATCAGTCTGGGCATTGGTCCTGCTTTAAGCAGGGGGTTGGACTAGATACCTCCTGAGGTCCCTTCCAACCCTGATCTTCTATGATTTATATGATAATATCACCTCTGGAGCCTGTTGAAAAAACTTGGTGTCACATTAGCTCTCCGCCAGCCATGCGGTGCCGAAGCTGATTTCAACGACAGGTTACAGACTGATAGTTCGTAGTTCTGCAATTTCACATTTGAGTTCTTGCAGACGTTTGGGGTGAATCCCATCTGGTCCTGGTGACTTATTGCTGTTTAATTCATCAATTTGGTCCAAAAACCTCCTCTAATGACACCTCAATCTGGGACAGTTCCTCATATCTGTCACCGGAACAGAAGGGTTTGGGAATCTCCCTCCTGTCCTTGGCTGGGAAGACCGATGCAAAGAATTCATTTAGTTTCTCCGCAATGGCTTTATCGTCCTTGAGCGGTCCGTCAGCATCTCCATTGGCCAAGGCCCCACTGGTTGCCTAGCTGGCTTCCTGCTTCTGATGTACTTAACACACTTTTTTGCTGTTACTTTCTGAGGCTTTGGCTAGTTGCTCTTCAAATTCCTTTTTGGCCTTCCTCATTGTATTTTTATCCAGAGTTGATGCTCCTTTCTCTTTTCCTCACTAGGATTTAACATCCACTCTTTAAAGGATGCCCTTTTGCCTCTCACGTCTTCTCTTACTTAGTCGTTTAACCATGGTGGCACTTTTTCGGTCCCTCTTGCTGTTTTTTTTTTTTAATTTGGGGGTATGCATTTAAATGGTGTCTTTAAAAAGTTTCCATGCTGTTTCAGGTATCCCTGTATAACCAGCGGCCCCACCCCAGAGGTGGCCGCATCTCAGCGCCGGGCGAGGGGTCCCTGTATAACCAGCCGCCCCACCCCAGAGGTGGCCGCATCTCAGCGCCGGGCGAGGGGTCCCTGTATAACCAGCCGCCCCACCCCAGAGGTGGCCGCATCTCAGCACTGGTGAGGGGTCCCTGGATAACCAACTGCCCCCAAAGAGCCTGGAAAAGACTGGATTACAAAGGGTACGTGCAATGTCCCAGACAATGGACAGGGACCAGGATCACAGGGGTCTGGGATCTGGTGGGTTAGAGCAGGGGGTGGCTGGGACCCAGGACTCCTAGGTTCCATCATCACCAGGTCTGCCCTGTACTTATATTAATCCCTTTTCTTTCTTCTCCCCCACCCTCCCAACTCTGCAAACCCACCACAAGCTCTTTTGCCCAATCCTTGGAGAAACCTCCCTTGTTAATCTTCCATCTCCTCAGGCAACATTAATATTTACTCTCCCTGTTCCCTCCCGCCCCATCGTGAAGAGACTTGTTCATTTCAATCAGTGGAAAATCAGATGAACTTTCACACCGCTTTGCTTCCACGAGGCACGTTCAACCTTTGGTCCATCTGCCGGGGAGGGGGCAGGGAGCGCCACTCTGGCCGCTTCCAACCTAGTCATGTCCGCTTGGGCCCCTTTCTCTCCCGCGCTGGTTAGGGGACCATGAACTCGGACGCCTGCCAGAGGAATTGGCTGGTTTTAATTCCCCCCAAACGCAGCTCTGTTCCAGAAAAGGTGGCACTTGAAACCGCCGCTTTTGTCCCCCCTCGAAACTGTCATTTCTCTAAACAACCCCCTCCCCCCTTTTAAATCACCAAATCCTACCTTCTGGAGGGTAAACGATGCCCGATGAGACCCGCCCCCCTTCCCCAGCCATACCTGTCTAATTACATATCTAGCAGCACAAAATCCATAAATCCGGAACCGGTAACTGCATTTCTGGGCTCTGGGACATCACTAATGCCCCGACGTGGGGTACATAGCTGGGTGTCTATTTCCTGCCAGCTATTCCTAGCAGCAAGTGGGGAAACTGAGGCAGGGGCCTGCTGCCCAAGAGATTACGGGAGGGGGCCTTTTACTTCCTGTTTGCCCTCGATAGGTCAGTGCCGTATTTCCCCAAAAGAACGCAGCGGCCCGATCCCCCTCCCCCTTTATAAAATGTTCTTTGCCTTAGACCCAGACTCTGATCCAATTTCTGCTCCTCGCTGGGGTCTCTCCCCTTCCTCAACATCCTCCCCGACTTATGGACCTCCAGAACAAGCCCTAGGCTTCCAGCAGGCTGCTGGGAGGTTGGAGCCCGAGCCCAGAGCCCGTGGGAGGCACCGGAGGAGAATCCAAGAGGGCAAGGGGGGTAGTGAAGTGGCTTATTTCTGTGAAGGAGCACCCTTTTAGATAGAGACCCCTCACCAGCCTGGAATTTACCACATTATCCCTTCCAGAACCTGGTGATGGTCCCAGCACTCCCTTGCAGTCACACCGGCTCCCTGAGATCTTGGCTTCTGGCCGGCTAGTCTCTGTCCTGGGAGGAATGTTCCCCAGAGGCTGGTGTCAATGGAGCCGGCTCTGCCCCTGCCTCCACCTGGGTGCCCCGGCAGGCAGGAGAGGAGGTGCCCAGGCAGGAGAAGAAGTTGGGCAGAGTGACCAAAACCAGGCTCCCAGCCAAGAGGAAAGCCCCAGCTGCCAAGAAAGAGGCCATGTAGTCCCCAGTCATGTCCCGCAGCCAACCTGTAACAGAGAAAGGACAGAATCATTTAGAGCAACAGCAGGAAAACCCAGACCGAGCTAGAACAATAGCCAGAGAACATAGGGCAACCTAGAACACAAAGGCAATCGAGAATGGCACAAGAGCCAAGTGTGATCTAAAACAACATCCAGAGAGCACAGGGCAACTTAGAACATGAAGGTGACCTAGAATGTCATATGAACCCAAGGTGACCTAGAACAATATCCAGAGAATGTAGGGCAAACTAGAACATGGAGGTGACCTACAACACCATAAGAACCCAGGGTGACTTAGATCAAAACCTAGAGTGACCTAGAACCAGGGTGACCCAGAATGAGGTCACAAGAACCTTGTGGGGTCTAGCTGGTTGGAGCAGGGGGAACTGGGCGTCAGGACTGCTGGGTTCTATCCCCACCTCTGGGCCTGTCTCCAGGGGATACCAAATGGGGTTGGAGGGCAGCTAATCCCAAGCAAGATGATGTTCACGTGTCAACCACTGGTCCCAAGACCAGGGTGGGGGCCAGGAGTCTTGGTTCCAAGAAGGACCAAGTCTATGACTTAAGGTTACGGGGAAAAAGGCAGGGTTGGGGATTGATTTACTGGGGGGGGAGGGGGAGAGGAGCTCGTTTCCAATTAATTGAACGGGAGGAGAAGGAAGTCAGCAGCAATCTACCAGAGAACGGCGCTCCCAGAAGCCCGCCGATGCTCTCCATCATCTGCAGCAGCCCCATAGAGCCAAAAATCCGCCCAATGCCCACAATTTCCGGCAGGATGGAAAAGACCACGGGGGTGAGCGCCCCGGAGAAGAACCCATAACAGACGCTGATGGCCATCAACAATGGGTAGCCGCGCCCCAGAGGCACCAGTGCCAAGGAGATGCCAGTCAGGGAGGTCCAGGCCACCAAGATGTGGCTGAGGCGGAAAGCCCGGCAGTCGGCCAGCCAACCCGAGAGGAGGCGGCCACACAGGTCGGCCACGGCTGCCACGGACATGAGGAAGGCAGCCTGGTACTCATCGAAGCCCAGCTCCCGGGCTCGGGCCACCAAGTGGACGTAGGGAATGAAGTAGCCGGTGTTGATCAAGGTCACGGCTAGCACAAATCTCACAAAGGGCCAGTGGGAGAGCAAAGGCAGGCCAAAGAGGGTGGAAAGCTTTCCCAGGCAGCTCCCGCCAGGGTCCCCAGAGCTGGCCAGGTCCTCCTTGAGGGTCAGGGGGCGGATGAGGGCTCCACACACCACCAGGTTGAAGGACATGCCGGCCACCACCAGGAGGGCCCCCCGCCAGGCGTAGGTGTCCACCAGGAACTGGAAGAGTGGGGAGAAGGCGAAGGAGGACAGGCCCACGCCCGTGAAGGCCAAGCCTGTGGCGAACGTCCGGCGCTTCTTGAAGTAACGAGCCACCGAGGCCACGGAGGGTGTGAAGACCAAGGCCCACCCGAAGCCTGCAAAAAAGGGGGCATAAAATACATCCGTCAGGGCCCCCCAACCACATCCAAGTTGTTATGGCAACAGGCCGGGATGTGGCCACAAATGAGACTGTTTTGGGCCCATCCACTTTTTCCTCGCTTTTCCAAAATGGCTGCCGTATGGCTGCAGCCATTTTGAATGAGGCCCGGCTCCTTCCTCCCCCAGCCTCAGTGATTACCACCCCCGCAAACTGCAGGGTTCCCCCTCTATACGGATGGCCATTTTGAATGAGGCATAGCTCCTTACGCCCCTAACCCCCTCCATTTTAAGTTTTGCCCGGCTCCTTCTCCCTACCCCGACCCATCAACCAGTGGCCATTTTGATGGGCCTCTCTTTCCTTTGATGCCCTTCACCCCCAAACTGTCCCCCTCAGCAGCAGCCATTTTGAATAAGGTCTGGCTCTTCCCTGCAGCCCCACGGTTCCACCCCCACAGAATGGCAGCTGTTTTTAAAAGGCCCTGGTCCTTTCCCCTCTGGACCCACAGTTCCCCCACATGCTCCCCCCCCCCCCACAACTGTCCCCCTCAGTAGCAGCCATTTTGAATAAGGTTTGGCTCCTTCCCTGTGGACCCCCAGTTCCCCCCCATCCCAGGATGGCAGCCATTTTGAAAAGGCCCCGCTCCTTTCCCCCCCGTGCTCTCCTCACTCCAAACAACTTCCCCACTGATTCCGCAGACCCAGTGGCAGCCATTTTTAATAAGACCTGGCTCCTTCCCCCCCTAGAGACCCTCCCCTATGGTTCCTGCACCCCACTAATTCCCCCCACCTCCCCATTTTCTACCCCAGCACAAAGATATAACTGTGTACCAGCTGTCATTTTAGGTCACATTTGGTGTGATTAGGTCTATACAGGGTTGGCTCTATTTTTTGGGGGGTATGGGAGATGAAGGGGGGGCCGTTTGAAGATAATGCCCTGCCCCCTCCACCCATGGCCCCGCCCTCTGCTCTCTCCTTTCCACCCCCACCCCGCAGCCCCGGGGCTGTGGCAGGGGGAGATTTTCCCAGCCCCCACAAGTATCACCTCCCTTAAAAACAACTGTGACGTTGCGCTCCATAATGTTTGATGGAAATATGCTAATGAGAGTGATGATGATGGAACTGGAAGAAGCTTCAAGCAAAAGGTCTCTTGTAAGGGATCGTTACAAAGCTTATAATCTACTGAGCGTGTTCGTCCTATTCCTATGCCTGTATCAGTCTTGTATCTGAAACTAGGAACATGAAATATAACTCTGAGATCCTATCGTAATTATGCAAAGTGTGGGCCATTAATGGTGGCGTCGAGTCTTGATGGCTCCCATGGTTGTAAATGGTTTATTTACCTGCAAGCCTTCCTGTGTAGGTGGGGGCCAACCCAGGAACAATGAAAGCTTGGGGTCTCCTCACAGGACATGTGACCATGTCCCCTGATACTGGAATCCATCTTAAACCTGGTACTTTTCCATTTAGAAGGAGGGGTGGGGACCCAGAGAGACAAAAGCTTCCCATCTTGTGCTAAAGCTATAAAAGCGGGTGGAGCAGGACAAAGGGGGTCCCAGTCATGAGAAAGTTCCTGCTTTTCACCTAAGATGCCTGCAGGAACTAACAAAGACTGTACCAGACTAGGAAGGAATCCAGTCTGTGAAAGAAGCTTAGTGGAACATCTCGGAGGGTGAGATTTACCTGTATTCAGTTTCTTGATGTATTAGGCTTAGACTTGCGTGTTTTGTTTTATTTTGCTTGGTAACGTACTTTGTTCTGTCTGTTATTACTTGGATCCACTTAAATCCTCCTTTTTATACTTAATAAAATCACTTTTGTTTATTGATAAACCACAGTAAGTGATTAATACCTGGGGGGGGGTGCAAACAGCTGTGCATATCTCTCTATCAGTGTTATAGAGGGCAGACCATTATGAGTCCAGCGGAGGGCAATGAAAATGATCAGGGGGCTGGTGCACATGACTTACAAGGAGCAGCTGAGGGAACTGGGGTTTAGTCTGCAGAAGAGAAAAGTGAGGGGGGGATTTGATAGCTGCTTTCAACTACCTGAAAGGGGGTTCCAAAGAGGATGGAGCTCGGCTGTTCTCAGTGGTGGCAGATGACAGAACAAGGAGCAATGGTCTCAAGTTGCAGTGGGGGAGGTCTAGGTTGAATATTAGGAAACACTATTTCCCTAGGAGGGTGGTGAAGCACTGGAATGGGTTCCCTAGGGAAGTGGTGGTGGAATCTCCTTCCTTAGAGGTTTTTAAGGCTGGCTTGACAAAGCCCTGGCTGGGATGATGTAGTTGGGGATTGGTCCTGCTTTGAGCAGGGGGTTGGACTAGATACCTCCTGAGGTCCCTTCCAACCCTGATATTCTGTGATTCTAGGATATATGAGTATTCTTACAGTTGGGCATTTGTCCTGTCCGAAAAATAACTGATCAAGTGACTGGGCAACTATTTTAAAGCAGTAATTTAGTAGAACAGGAAGACTTCATGGTCTCCAATAGGTAGGCTTAGAAGAATTACATTTCCCCCCCCCCCAATCGGCAAGTGTTGGTTAGTGCCCATTCACCCAAACCGACAAACAGATATTGGCATCGATAGAGATCGAAATTTACAGATCGGCAAAGCAACGTAGTGGCCCATACAGATGAAAGGAAATATCCTGAATTCCAGCTTTGTTCCGACACGCTTCTGGTTTTATGGCTACCAAGCCATAACTTTTTCAACCTCTACATCTGTTGGGCCATAGTTGTAGAACCAACCCTTGTTTGAACTCAGGAAAAGGCAAAATGCAATGAAATGAAATTCTGAAGACACCCCACCGACAACATCCTGCCTGGAATACCGGATATCAGCCCCAGAATCCCTTGCTCCTGGACTTGGGTGAGGATGATCCCATGGTGCACTGGGTTACCCAGAAGCCCTTGCTCCCAACCTTGAGCGAGGATACTCCCAGAGGGCACTGGGGCAGGGGAGGGGCTCAGGGCGGGACCTACCTGAGAGCAGCCCGATGCTCAGGTACAGGTGGGTCAGGCTGGTGGCGAAGGAAGCCAGGAGCATGCCCAGCCCCGAGAGGAGGCCCCCGGCCATCACCACGGGGCGGGCGCCATACTGGGTGCTGAGGGCGCTGCCCACCGGACCTGCAGGGGGCAGCAGAGAGACACCGGGCCCTCATTACTCTGTGATGCAGCCGAGTCTGGGGGAGGAGTGGGGTTCTCCCTCCTACCCTCCAAAAAAAGGGTCAGGATCCCCCACTCACCACCACATAACTCACTAGCAAATTGCTGCACCGCGATCCCGATGGAGGTGATCCAGGACACCCGCCCGGACAGCTCCCCAAAGTACCCCACAAACTCCATGAAGAAGACCCCGAAGGAGCGGATCACCCCGAAAACCAGCGCCGACTGGAAGAAGGCGGCCAGCACCACCATCCAGCCCCAGCCCCCGTCAGGGGGTTCAGGGTGCACCACCGGCATTGGGGCTCACTGCAGGAGAAAGAGGGATATTAGAAGAGGCTCTTTTACCCTGGAGTACAGGTCCTCCAGTCCTGGCCTCTCCCACCAGGGGGCGCTGTGGGGTGCAGGGCAGGGGGAGCTCCCGGCTCCTCCAGTCCTGGCCTCTCGCAGCAGGGGGCGCTGTGGGGTGCGGGGCAGGGGTGCAGGGCAGGGGTGCAGGGCAGGGGGAGCTCCCAGCTCCTCCAGTCCTGGCCTCTCGCAGCAGGGGGCGCTGTGGGGTGCGGGGCAGGGGTGCAGGGCAGGGGGAGCTCCCAGCTCCTCCAGTCCCGGCCTCTCACAGCAGGGGGCGCTGTGGGGTGCAGGGCAGGGGGGCTGGCTGCATTTGCCCTCCCTTTGCATCTCTCGCTTGGGCTCAAAACTGCCCCCCCCAAAGACTCCATGTACCCCCTTCCCAGCCCCCCACCTGCCCCTCCCCCCCATACCAGGGGGCCCTATTCTCCCCTGTGTGTCCCCCGTCAATCCCTATGCCAGGGGCCCCCCATTCCCCCACATGCCGGGGGCTGTGCCCCCCCATTCCCCTTCCCTAGTCTTATTTCGCGTCTTTCTGTCTTAGGGTACCCGATACGGCGGGTAGCAATCGATTTATCCAGGATCGATATACTGCGTCTCGTTAAGATGCGATATCTCGATCCCCGAACGCGCTCACTGTCGACTCCAGAACTCCACCAGAGCGAGCAGCGGTAGCACAGTTGACGGGGGAGCCACGGCCATGGATCCCGCACCGTCTGGACCCCGGGTAATTTGATCCAAGATACGCAGCTTCAGCTACGTGAATAGCGTAGCTGGAGTCAAAGTATCTTGGATCGATTTCCCCCCCCCCCCCCAGTGTAGACCAGCCCTGGGAGAGCAGTCATGTAGGGTGTCAATGCAGTAAGCCTTGTTAAGGGGGGCACCATTCAGCAGGAAGACCCTCATTTCTGCCCTCCCATGGTCCTTTGTTCTATAGGCAATCGGAACGAAGCCCTCTTCATCCAGAGTCTCCACAGATATTCAGTGCAAAATTAAACCAGATGCATCACACACAAAGGAGAGTGAAGATGCTACCACCCAGAACAACAGATGCCAGTGAATGTTCTCCTGCCCGTCGGGAAACGTACAGAACGCTTGAAGCAGGCTTAGCGATAACTTTGGGCCTCCAGACCTGGCTGGTAGCTGGAATGCGTGTGGGAGGGGCTCAGGGCTGGGGTGCAGGGGTGAGGGCTGGGAATGAGGAGTTCAGGGTGTGGGAGGGGGCTCTGGGCTGGGACAAGGGTGCTGGAGGGGGTCAGGGCTCTGGGCTGGGTGTGTGGGCTCTGGGGTGGGGCCAGAGATGAGGGGTTCGGGGAGGGCTCAGGGCTGGGGCAGGGGATTGAGGCACCCCTCCGCCACCAGCTCCCATTGGCCTTGCAGTAAATGGGTCACGACCTACGGTTTGAAAACCACTGGTCTAGATAATACTTAGCCCTGCCATGAGCGCAGGGGACTGGACTAGATGACCTCTCGAGGTCCCTTCCCGTCCTACGGTTCTCCAAAGGGAAATTGTTCTGATCAACAGCTTACATCTCATGTCAAACCACTTAACCACGTTGCCTTCAGTTTTTTGCATCTTGAATAAGGGGTTCCCCATACATGGAAGCGACTGGCGCAAAGTGGCTGAAGATAGGTCGGAACGAAGCCCTCTCAATCCAGAGTCTCCACAGAGATTCAGGAGTAGCTCCGGCTGACGGACTTTCATTTCTGCTTATTAACCCTCCCCCGGGCTCCCTTCCACAGGACCCGATTCTGCTTCCCCATTAACTGGCTGGTCTGTGCAAGAGCAGATAATCCACTTTCAGAGCGGATTTAAATGGCCCTTAATCCAAATTAAACTTCCCAGTGTAGACAAACCCCTTAAGAGGATCAGAAATTTATTTTCCCTCCCCCCCTTCAGAGATGGTTAAGAGTAAATCTGCAAAAAATTGACACCTCCCCCACCCAGCATGCTGAATGCTTTAATCTTGCAACCAGGGTTTTAACATCTTCGCCCCCAGCAGAGCCAAGACATTCCAGGGTGAACCCACCTCCATCACACTCAAGATTGCATGCCCCCCTCACTGTCCCCCAGCAGCAACTCACCCCACAATCAGCAGCCCCAAAAGCAGGCAGAAGGCATCTAGTGGAGGTGGCTGGAATAGGAGGACATTACTCCTTTAGCTAGGTGACCCCACCACACACACACACTCCCTCCAGGGAAAGGTGAAGCAACAGCAGCGGGGGGGGGGGGGCGAAGGGATGGGGGCTAGTCTAGGGTCACCCCCCTCCCCCACCACCGGAGCGAGTGTAGCCAGGGTCAAAGTCTATCGAATCGCAGCAGGAAGTCAGGGACCTCCAAACACCATCTCCTCCCTTCCCCACTCCAGCCCGGGAGGAGGGGTGGGCGATCTCCCCCGCCCCCGCCAGGCGTTACACCTGCCTGGTCTCTGATCCCCCTCCCCTTACCTGGCAGAACATCACATCAGCCTCCGCTGGTCCCCCGAGAAAGCCAGGGCAAAAAATCCCCCCCCACTACCCCCCCTTCAGAAATCCCCCTTTGGGCGTTATACCCAAATACCAGCCTGCTTCCCCCCGGCCTTCCCGGGGGCTGGCGATCCAGAACCCCCTTAAGAAGGGGGGGAGGGGAGGCGAGGATCAATGAACCCCACAAATCCGACTCCCCCCGGCGGGCGTTACAGCCGGGCCGCCCGCTCACGTGGACGGCCGCACCACCGTGTTGCAAGGTTCGGTTCGGGGCGGGGCCAGGCGAGGCGCACCAGCTGGGCGGAGGAGCCGAGACTAAAGCCGGTGGGAGCAGCCACGCCCCCTTCGCCCCGCCTCCCGCTCTCGCCCCACCGGAGCCGGCGCAGGCGCAGCTGAGCTGTACCGGAGCATCCACTGACCTGGGCTTAATTAGTGGCCACGCCTCGTGGCCACGCCTCCTTTCCCTGTCCCCCCCCTCCCCCGCGCCACGGGGCAGTTTTTTGGGGGGGGGGCGGAGCTAGGGGACTGTCCTGTGCCTGCACAGAGGGGACATTGGGGGAGCTATGGGGCTGCACAGAGGGGACATTGGGGGGGGTTANGTGGGAGGGACCAGGGGAGGTGGGTGGAGTCAGGAAGGGATCAGAGGGAGGGGTCCAGGGGAGGTGGGAGTGGTCAGGGGCAGTTGGAGGGCTCATGGAGAGGGGTCAGAAGGGAGGTGGGAGGGGCCAAAGAGGGGACAGGAAGGGGGTCAGGGGTTGTGAGAGGGGTCAGTGGGAGGGGACGGGAGGCTGTGTGGAACAGGAGAGCGGTGGGGGGCTGTGCCGCCCCCTAGCTGCCCCCTGTCTCCCCCCCCAGGTGAGAAGCCGTACCGCTGTGGAGTCTGTGGGGCCCAGTTCAACCGGCCGGCGAACCTCAAAACCCACTCACGGATCCACTCAGGGGAAAAGCCCTACAAGTGTGAGACCTGTGGCTCCAGCTTCGTGCAGGTGCGGGCGGGGGGCGGGAGGGCATGGGGTAGGCTCTCTGGGAGTTGGGTGGAGAGATGGGGGGCTGTGAAGGGTTGGCTTGGGGCAAGGAGGGGGGAGAGAAACTCAGGCAATCAATAAGGGCCAACATCTAATGGTGGTAACAGTGGGATCTGCAGCCCCTGGTTCCCATAGAGTCCAATGGGAAGCAGGCCTCCCTAGTGGCCAGGCCAGGTACTGCAGCCCCCTGGAATCTGATCACGTTCTCCGCCCCCCCCCCCCGCAGGTCGCCCACCTCCGGGCCCACGTGTTGATCCACACGGGTGAAAAGCCCTACCCTTGCGAGACGTGCGGGACCCGCTTCCGGCACCTACAGACACTCAAGAGCCACATCCGGATCCACACGGGCGAGAAACCATATCACGTGAGTTGGGGAGGGGGGGACAGGACTCCTGGGTTCTCTCCCCAGCTCTGGGACGGGAGTGGGGGCTGGTGGGTTAGGGGGGGGGGCTGGGAGCCTGGACTCCTGGGTTCTCCCCCCCAGCTCAGGGCGCTGACCCCTGCTCTCTTGCGGCCCCCCCGCAGTGCGAGACCTGCCACCTGCACTTCCGGCACAAGAGCCAACTGCGCCTGCACCTGCGGCAGAAGCACGGGGCCGTCACCAACACCAAGATTCGCTACGCGGTGCTGGCCGGCCCGGCCAGCGCCCGCTGCTGAACGGGGACCGTGCTTCCTCCCCCTCCCATCGGGGGCAGGAGAGAGACACCGCTCTCCTCCCCCACCCCGCATGGCTGCCGCCTTCGCTCCTGCCAGCAGGGAGCGTTGTCTCGGGGTAGGGGGAATTCCTGTCCCGTCGGGAGGGGCCCGCTGGTCGTGAACCCCTTTCATGGCATGTGTTGTCCTGGGGTGTCTGGGCTGGGGTGCTATGGGACGTGGGGGGGGCTATGGGATGCAGGAGGGTGGTCTCTCTAGTCTATAGAGGACCCAGTTCTCCGTGTGTGTGTGGACGGAGTGTATATGCACCCTGTGTTTTGAAGTGGGTCTGCCATTTTCCCTGCCCCCCCCCCCCAAGCTGGGGAGGGAACCCAGGAGTCCTGGCTCTCAGCCCCCCCCCCTGCACTAACACACCACTCCCCTCCCAGAGCTGGGGAGGGAACCCAGGACTCCTGGGTTCTTTAAGTGTGGCACAGGAAGTGATGTCAGAGCTCTGCAGGCAGAGCATCCTGAGAGACCACACCCCCCACTTGTTTTAGCTACTTAATTTTCAGTTGATTTATGTTTTCTTCTGGAAGACAATATCTCATTTGGTTAAACCAGTTTCAATCCAGAGTCACTCTGAATTCTCTCCTACCCTGGACATCTCTATGGACAACTGATGACGCTGGCTTGATGTTGGCTTAACTGAAATCAGCAGTTGCCAGTTGTGCATAGACTTCAGTGAAGTTCTAATCACGATCTAAATCTGGGAGGAGTGACTGATTTAACCACCCTGGAAGTCTCTCTAGCCAGCTCACTGTGGTGCTGCAGTTTTGGTGACACTAGTGTCAACCCAGAGGCACTCCAGTTAAGTTCTCAGCGAGGTTGGACATCTTTAGGGACACCGGATGTCTCTGGTTTGACAGCAGTTTAATCAAAATCAGGAGTCACTAGCTGTCCATGAAGACCTCAAAGACATTCTAGTCCAGTCTCTAAACTTCTGTGGATTGACTCTGGATTGACTCTGATTTTACTAAAATCCAGATTCACCATTTGTCTACAGAGTCTTTACTGAAGATCTAGCCTACCCTAGAAGTCTCTATGGACCACTGGTGACTCCAGAGTTTTTTTAAGCCAGTTTTAATACAGAGTCACTCCAGTTAAGCTTTCCCCTACCTACAATGTCTCTATGGACAACTGGTGACTCCAGCTTGATGCTGGTTTAAGGTGTTGTCTTTTCTTTTTCACAAAGGTTCTTTAAAGAATTAAATGTATTTTTTTGCTGACAGTGGCTTTTTCTGACCTGTATCTATCTATATTTTTTTAATTACTCCCCAAGTTGAGGGGTGTATTTTTTGTTACTTTTAATTTGCTTTGCAATGTTAGTGCTTGGAGCAAATGGAAAAGGTGTTTGTAGCTCGGCCACTTGACCCTGTGTTAGTTAGTTGCCCGCTCTAGATGGTCCTAGAGTCGTATTGGGGCAGGTCCGTTGCAAAAGGGTTCTTGATGTGTTGGAGATCTCTGGAAGCGTGAGGTGTAGCAAAGCAAGGAGTTGGATCCTAAGGTCTGGGGACATTCTGGAGATTATCTGGTTGGAGTCTAGAACCTAAGGTATCCGGTGTTCAGGGCTATGTTATCCAGCATTTAAATGTTCCACCTTCTGAGTGTAAAAAGAAGAACAGGAGTACTTGTGGCACCTTAGAGACTAGAACACCCACATTTATCTGGATATGGGATCATGGGATCCAGAACATTTGAGGTGTCTTGTCTACTGGATTGTGGGTTCTAGACTGTGTTCTTCTGGAGTCTACATATTCCAGCTCCAGAGTCCAGATCCTCTGAGGTCTTCTCTTCACGGAATCCTGGGTTCCAGAATCTGTATTTTCTGAATCTAAATATTCCATCCACTGAGTCTGGAGCCTCTCGAATCAAAGGTTTCAGGAGCAGAGGCTCTGGATTGTTAAAATGTAGATGATCCAGGTCCCCATCACATATTGCCTCTGAGGTCGTCTGGCTATGGGTTCCTGACTTCCAGGCCTTTTTCTCAATAATACCTCTCCAGATACTAGAACCTCTGAGGCCTCCTGTCTACCAGATCCTGGGTTTTAGGTTCTTTGGAGTCTCTGTCTCCAGATTGTGGAACCGCTCAGCTCAAGGGCTTCTGGAGCAGGGGTTCTAGATTATTAATCTGTAACCCTTCCATATTCACTTTGCCAGATGGCCTTTGGGCATTTCATAGAATCATAAAATATCAGGGTTGGAAGGGACCTCAGGAGGTCATCTAGTCCAACCCCGAAAGCTCAAGTTCTGGAGACCAAAGCTAGAGTGACGCAGAGTCTCTGGTCCCAGCTAAGGTTCTAGATTGTCATTGGATGAGTCTAGAACACAACTGATTGATGGGCTGTATCATTCAATCAGGAATCCCTCTGGATCTGGAATACTGCAGGGTGGAAGATATTTGGCACGGATGGGGGAACAGAAGAGCTGATGCAATACGTTGCAAAGACTGAGACCCCATCCCCTACTCCCCCAAAACAATTAAAGTCAGAGCAGGTTACTGGGGCAAGAGAGGGATCTGGGATCACAGTGGCCCTAGAATAAAGCTCAAAACTTCAGCAACAACTGGTCTTTGCTGCTCCAGAAGAGGTCTGGAACCTCTGGTGCTTCACGGTATGTGGGGAAAAGGGAGGGAGCTGTGGTTTTGGAATGAGTTGGGAAGTTTATTGCCTTCCAATTGCCAGGGGGAAAAACAAATGGGAAAAGAGTCTAGAATAGCATAGTCTAAAACAACCTAGGAATGGATACAAATATCAGTGGGTAGCCGTGTTAGTCTGTATCCACAAAAACAACTCCTTGTTGTTTTTTTAGGAATAGATAGTGTGGCGTAGAATGGATAATGGAACCTACAATCAATGTAGAGTAAAGTCTAGAACAGATAGTGCAGCCCAGAATAGATAGTCCATTCTAGAACTGATGCCATAGGAATGGATTGCATGGTCTAGAACAGATTGCCCAATCGAGAATCAATAGATTGGGAAGGGTTATGCCAGCCTAGAACGGATCACCTAGGAATGAAAAGACCTGTCTAGAAAGATAACACAATCTAGAACACATAGTCTCTGAACAGTTTGTGCTGTCTGGAACAGACTGTGCTGCCTATAATGGAGAGTACAACCTAGGATGGCAAGCATAATCTAGAATTCATGAACAAGAAATGGATAACACCACCCAGGACTGCACAGTCTAGTACTGATAACCTAGGTATGGACAGCCCAGTCTAGAATGATAGCCCAAATCTAGAAACCATAGTTTAGGAAGGGATGCCGCAGCCTGGACCATATAGCACCATCTAGAATGGATAGCATAGTCTAGAACAGATCGGCCAATCTAGAATTGATAGCTTAGGTAGGGATACCACAGCCTGGACCCATATAGCACCATCTAGAATGACTAGCCTAGGAAGGCTAGCACTTTCTAGAATGGCTAATCCAGTCTAGAAGGTTGGGTGGTTTAGATTGGCTAGCCTAGGAGTAGTCTAGACCTGATAGGTTGGGATCAGGTGACCATCCACACAACGGGACTGTAGACGGACCAGGAACACACACATCTCCCATCTCCTACTCCCAACCTAGTCGGGGTCAGTTCTTCTCTCTATCACGCACAGGTTCACCCAACGATGGGACTGGTTCCCATTACCAAGGTAGTCTTTGCCGCTGGGTAGATACACAGGGCAGCCTAGAGGGGACAGGCCCCGTGTCCCATCCCCCACCCCCTGAGCTGGCCAGTCGCCCTGTCATGGGGCTGGATATGGAGCCGGCGCCCCCTAGAGGGGACCGGCCCCGTGCCCCATTCCCTGCTCCCTTGAGCCAGCCAGTCCCTGGCCTGGGGCCGGGTGGGAGCCGGCGCCCCCTAGAGGGGAAATGTAACAGTTATTCCTAGTGCTGGCTACTGGAGAGGTGCAGTGGCAGATTTAACCTCCTGCCACCCCCTCGTAGTTCTTCTGGGATTTGAACCCCCCTGCCCCACCCCCAGTTACAAGCACATGTTGCTGGGAAACATGCAAACGGGGGTAAATTGCAGAGGTGGGACTATTCTATATTGACACCGAACACTGTGGGACAAAATGTACTTTCAAGTCACGGCTCCGCCTCAGTGGTCCGGTGGGGGAGGGGTTTGGGTCGGGCGGGGGTTGGGGGGTGTATTTTGAGCGGATTTGGGGGTATCTGTCAAAAGCTGGTTCTGGCCCCACACCCTGTAGCACCTCAACCCGCGGCTCGGTGGCTGCTTTCAATAAAGCTGTTTTGGACAGAGGCACTGGTGGATTTTGTTTAGCAAGGCCCTGCCTGTCTGTGGAGAGTGCCCCCCGCTGAGCCCCCCGCCCCGCTCCCTGCCCCACAGCGCCCCCTGGGGCCAGCCCCCTGCCAGGGGAGAGTGCCCCCTGCTGAGCCCCCCACCCCGCTCCCTGCCCCACAGAACCCCCTAGCGCTGCCCTGGGGCCAGTGCGCCCAGCACTGAGATGCAGCCACCTCTGGGGGTGGGGGAAGAAGAGGAAAGGAAAGAAAGTCCTCACTCTGACACAAATGCCCACAACAGATCCCACCCAGCTACCTCAATCCAGTGTCCCCTGAGGGGACCGGATGACCAGTTCTTCCGGGATCCAGTCTTTAGTTTTACCATTTGACTCTCGCAGGGCAGTGGGGGCTGGTGGGTTAGAGCAGGCGGGGCTGGGAGCCAGGACTCCTGGGTTCTCTCCCCGGCTTTGGGAGAGGAGTGGGGGCTGGTGGGTTAGAGCAGGGGGGGCTGGGAGCCAGGACTCCTGGGTTCTCTCCCTGGCTCTGGGAGGGGAGTGGGGGCTAGTGGGTTAGAGCAGGTGGGGCTGGGAGCCAGGAGTCCTGGCTCCTCTCCCTGGCTCTGGAAGGGGAATGGGGCCTGGTGGGTTAGAGCAGGGGGGGCTGGGAGCCAGGACTCCTGGGTTCTCTCCCCGGCTCTGGGAGGGGAGCAGGGCCTGGTGGTTAGAGCAGGGGGGCTGGGATCCAGGACTCCTGGGTTCTCTCCCCCGATCTGCTGCAAACTCATTGTTTACCCTTGGGCCAGTCCCTCTTTTCTCTCCACCCACCCTCAGCCCCTGGAAATCCACAGCCTGCAAAGCTCCTGCGTCTTCTTCTGGGGTGGGAGAGAAGCTAAAGAGCCCCAGGGGTTGTGCTGGGCTGGCCTGGGGGAGGCCAGTTCCCTCAGAGCGGACAAGCGGGGTGCTGGGCAGGACGGGACACAGAGCCCCACGAAGCAGCTGAAGTACTGCAGCCCGACAAAGAGAATGGGGGTGTCACCCCCACCCCACTTTTCTTAGCTGGAAAAGAACTCACCCATAAGCTCTTTGGGATGGAACCCAGGAGTCCTGGCTCCCAGCTCCCCCTGCTCTAACCCACCAGCCCCCACTCCCCTCCCAGAGCCGGGAGAGAACCCAGGCGTCCGGGCCCCCTGTCCTGCTGTCTGTGCTCACTGAAGAGGGCCAGGGGGGGCCACAGACACGCCCCATCCCAGCTTCCTGCCCTAACAATGGACCCCGGGCAGCTGTGTCCTGCCTGGGTCCCTGCACAGCGTCACTGCCTGAGCTGGGAGCTTCCTGCAGAGTGTGGGGGTGGGGATGGGGGGGCAGGAATGGGGGGGTCTCAATTCGGATCAAGGCTCCCTGGGGTCAAGCCAGAGTCACCCCCCCGAACTGCAAGTGGGGGCAGGGCTGCATTCAGCAACCCCGTGGTGAATTCGTAATCAGACACCAGCCCCCACTCCCCTCCCAGAGCCAGGGAGAGAACCCAGGAGTCCTGGCTCCCAGCCCCCCCTGCTCTAACCCACCAGCCCCCCCTCCCCTCCCAGAGCCAGGGATAGAACCCAGGAGTCCTGGCTCCCAGCGCCCCCCCTCCTCTAACCCACCAGCCCCCACTCCCCTCCCAGAGCCGGGGATAGAACCCAGGAGTCCTGGCTCCCAGCCCCCCTGCTCTGACCCACCAGCCCCCACTCCCCTCCCAGAGCCGGGGACAGAACCCAGGAGTCCTGGCTCCCAGCCCCCCTGCTCTAACCCACCAGCCCCCACTCCCCTCACAGAGCCGGGGAGNCCAGCCCCCACTCCCTTCCCAGAGCCGGGGAGAGAACCCAGGAGTCCTGGCTCCCAGCCCCCCTGCTCTGACCCACCAGCCCCCACTCCCCTCCCAGAGCCGGGGACAGAACCCAGGAGTCCTGGCTCCCAGTCCCCCTGCTCTGACCCACCAGCCCCCACTCCCCTCATAGAGCCGGGGAGAGAACCCAGGAGTCCTACACCTTTAATACAAAATCAGGCACCCTCGATTATTAATCCAGGTCCCCCCTGCACAGCAGGTGTAGACAGTTGCACTCCTTGATCTGTGATGAGGTTCACTTCTGGAGGGGATGGGGACCGGGGGACAGGGGAAAGGCCCTGTGCCCCATTCCCTGCCCCCCTGAGCCAGCCAGTCCCTGCCCTGGGGCTGGATGGGAGCTGGCATCCTCTAGGTAACATTGTGTGTCCTGGCCCCCGTACTGCCCCGCACCCAAGAAGATTTCCCCTGCCTCACCCACAGGCAGCCAAGACACAGCCCCCAACGTCACAGGCCCTCGCAACCCCCAACAGCCCCCCCCACAGGAGTTGGGGGGGGCTAATGCTGGGGTGCCACCCCATCCTCCACCCCGCCAGGCTCAGCGGGGCTCCGGTCTCAGCCAGCGGTTCTCTGCTGTGGCCAGAGCCCAGCTGGCCGGATTTCCTTCCTGTGTCTCAGAGCCGGCAAAGGGGGCGGGGTGGGGTGCGGAGATGGGGGTGCCCCCCCAGCTCCTTCCGCAACAGTCATTGAAGCAGGAAACAGGTGCGAAGATGTCATCCCTGCCCCCCCGCCCGGACAGAAACACACCCCCCAGTGAACCCGGAGGGCCGGGGTGAGTCACGGCCCCAAGGCGGCAGCCGGGCCATGGGCCAGGGGGAGATGGGGGAAGGCCAGGAAGGCAGAGAGGGCAGCCCAGACAGGTCAGACTGACGGGCCCACCTAGCCGGTAGCCAGCCTGCTGCCGTGGTCCCTATGCTTTCTCGGACTATGTCAGGGTTACACGGGGACCCCTCGCCCAGCACTGAGATGCAGCCACCTCTGGGGCGGGGCGGCTGGTTACCCCGGGACCCCTCGCCCGGCGCTGAGATGCGGCCACCTCTGGGGCGGAGCGGCCGGTTACACGGGGACCCCTCACCCAGCTCCAAGACGCACCCACCGTTTGCAGAGGGACAAAACGCAGCTAAACAACTCCACATCGCCCCCCCGCTCCACAAACAACACTCCCTCCCACCCCTCCCCACCACACACAAACAGCTGACACACGGGGCACAATCACGTGCACGCGCGCCCCCCCATCTCCTTCCTCGTGTGTGCCCACGCATGCCGCCCCCCCCCTTCCTCCCAATTTCCTGCATTACTGCATGGCTGGGAGGCGGGGGCAGAAGGAAACAGATCAGCTAGAAACTTCCAGACTCGATGGCCAAGAAAAACCAGAACCACCCCTGACCCCCCCCCGCCACCGGATCCATTTCTCCGGAACACCACCCCACAGCCCATTCTGCGGCCTAGGGCTGCCCCCTAGTGGCAGCAGCTCGCCTCTCATTCCTGGTTCATTCCCAGTTCCTTCTCCCTCATTCCCAGGGAGTGATGGCGGGTCGGGGGGGACTCAGTAGCCTTGGATGGTGCCCCAGAGGACGATACAGGATTCAAGCCACGTGGTGGCTCCGTGACTCAGTTTCCCTATCTGCAGAAGGGGGCTGTGACCCGCTGAAGCTCCGCGGGAGACACTTTCCGAGCAGCAGGCCGAGGGCCGAGTGGTCCCTGCACCCCCAGCCCCGGACCCGG
This sequence comes from Trachemys scripta elegans, assembly GCF_013100865.1. Lineage (NCBI taxonomy): Eukaryota > Metazoa > Chordata > Testudines > Emydidae > Trachemys > Trachemys scripta. The sequence continues at coordinate 6,475,383 of NC_048322.1, read as the reverse complement.
GCAGCCCCTCTCGGGCATCTCAGCCGGTCCTGTACTAAGACCCCAGCTTGGCCTGGGTGCTTCGCCTCTGCCGCGTCGGCGTCTGCCTTTGCTTTTTAGCGGCGGCGCCGAATGAAGCAGGTTTGGGTTCCCGAACCGGCCCCCGGCGCCGGTGATCAGTATCTGTTTGCAATTAACGATTCCAACCGGGAACCCTGGTCTCCCGCAGTGTGCCCCCCCCCCAACCCAGCCTGCTACCCCCCAGCCCCTGTCTCCTCACATCACAACCATGGGCCCATCTACCCCGGCGTCAGGCCTGCTGCCAAAATGTCCCGCAGGGAGCTGAGGCAGAAGAGCTGCAACCCAACACTTTGCTAAAAGGGGTGAATCATTTCCCCCCTCACACACACACACACACACACACACACACACACACACACACACACAGATCCTCTCCAGCAGGGGGCACCACACACACACACACAGATCCTCTCCAGCAGGGGGCAATCACACACACAAACACACACATTTTGCGAAGTATCATTGATGAAGGAACTGTCAGCCCAGCTCAAGGGTTGGCTCATGACAGGTGCTCCCCTCATGGCGAGGTCTGGCATAGCAGCTCGGTGCTCCGGCCCTGCAGTGATCTGCCTCCTCCCCGCGACTCCCCCCTCCGGCCACTTCACCTTCACCCCTTCCCCTTCCAGGGGCAACAAAGCCCATCGAAACCAAACGTCCGATTCCTCCGTCTGGTCCGCTGGCTTCTGTCCCGGGCCCCATGCTCCTCACACCCGTCTCTCCCGTTCCCCGGGACTTCAGCCCCTTTCCCAGCGGCAGGTAGGGGGGCGCGGGCCAGCCCGTCCGCTACAGTCGGCTTCCTGCTGTCGCCTCTCCAGTGGCCTCCCTGGAAGTCCGGCCTGACCCCCCTCCCCGCTGGCCAGCACTTCGGAGAGGACCCTCCGCGTCTCTCTCCCTCCAGACCGGGGTTTTCCCCCAGGCTGCGCCGCTCCTGGCGTCCCCAGAGGCAAAGTGCCATGGCGTGTGGGGGAGTCAGGGCCCTGCACTCCCCACTTCCTGCGATTCACCGCGACTCTCAGCCAGCCAGTAACACAGAAGGTTTATTCAGATGACAGGAACACAGTTCAACATGGAGCTTGTAGGTACAGACAACAGGACCCCCTCAGTCAGATCCATCTTGGGGGGCAGGGAGCTTAGACCCCAGCCCTGCGGCTCCCTCCATTTCCCCAGCCAGCTCCAAACTGAAACTCTCCAGCCCCTCCTCTGGCCTTTGTCCCTTTCCTGGGCCAGGAGGCCACCTGATCTCTTTGTTCACCAACACCTTCAGTTGGTACCTTGCCGGGGAGGGGCCCAGGCCATCAGTGGCCAGGAGACAGGGTGTCGGCCATTCTCTGTGCAGACACCATCGCACTGGCCCTCTAGGGCTCTGCAACAATCATCCCCCCTTATCCCACCACCTTGATACTTAAGAACTGCATAGGGGAAACTGAGGCACCCACACAGTATTCAGAGAAAACATTAAGAAACTTCCCGCTTCGTCACACAAAGACGCGGGCGTAATGGCCCATGGGGGGCAGGGAAGCGCGTTTCTTCTTCAACAGGGCCTCGTGGCGGGTGATTGGTCACTGCGACCGTCAGTGCCGGCTCCCCGGGGGCTCCAGCTCCGGAGCACCCATGGAAAAAAAAAAAGAGCGGGTGCCCCAGCTGTTTGGCAGCACCCCAATCAGCTAATTGGGGTCTCGGGGGAGGGAGCGGAGTGAGGGCGGGAAGAGGCGAAGCAAGAGTGGGACCTTGGGGGAGGGGGCGGAGTGAGGGTTGGGGTGTTGGGGGGTTGAGCAAGGGAGGGGGCAGAGCAAAGGAGGGGGTGGAGTGGGGGAGGAGACGGAGCAAAGGAGGGGGACGTAGCGAGGGAGGGGCCTTGGGGGAGGGGGTGAAGCGAGGGTTGGAGTGAGGGAGGAGGCTCGGGGGAGGGGTGGTGTGGGGGGATGGAGCGGGGAGGGGGATGGAGCAAGGGAGGGGCCTTGGTGGAGGGGGGTCGGAGTGACGGAGGGGCTTTGGGGGAGGGGGTGGAGAGAGGGTTGGGGTCTTGGGGGTGGATCGAGGGAGGGGGCTTGGGGGATGGGGTGGCATGGGGGTTGGGGTCTTGGGGGGCGGAGCAAGGGAGGGGCCTGGGGGGAGCAGAGCGAGGGTTGGCGTGAGGGAGGGGGCGGAGCGAGGGAGGGAGCTCGGGGGAGGGGGTGGCATGGGGGTTGGGGTCTTGGGGGGTGGAGCGAGGAATAGGGCTCGGGGGAGGGGTGGTATGGGGGGGCCTCAGGGCAGAGCACCCCTGGGGGGAAGTAAAACTCAGCGCCTATGCCCGACCTACTTGACCGACCGAAAAGGGGATGGCGGGTCAGAGCGGAGAGGTCCCGTAACCTCCGGGTTTGGCTGCCCGGATCCCCTCACGATTCAAGGAGGAGGGTGACTCATTGGAAGAGAGCCAGAGATGAGCCGTGCAAAAACCCGGCTTAGGGCGACCCCACCCAGGAGCCCAATCCGTGTAGTGTCGCCAAGAGACGCCCAAGGGGTGACTTGCTCCCTGGGTGCTGCTGTGGGTGCCGCCCCCAGACCGATTGCCCCCAGCACCGCCTGACCTGGCCGACGGCCCGTCAAGGGTCATCAGTGGGACAACGCACCCATGGAAAGGAGCCCGGAGAGCCACCTGATGGATCCACCAACGTGGCTGGCCCTTTTGGGGTCAGAAGAACATATTTGTATAATGAGAAGAGGTTTTAAGTAACTTCTCACTGCACTGGCCCTAGGTGCTGCCTGGGAGCCAGAGAACTCGAGTGCAATAAAGGGGGCTGTGGGATTGCTTTTTTTTGGCTTCTCGATAACCAGCATCGGGGACCAGGAGCACAGTTTGTGCCTGGTTGCGGAGTCTAACTTCAGTGTTAACCACCAGTTTGGGGGGAGCATCTCATCTCCCTTTCGCAGCCTGCCCGGACCTTGGCATTTCCCCGGGCCACACGAGCCAGGAGAAATACCCCAGGGTTAGAAAACCCGGTTTACGGCGATCCGATCCAGGAGCCTGATCCATGTAGTGTCACAAAGAGACGGCCAAGGGGTGACTGGATCCCTGTCTATAGATCTAACGTAGACAATATTTTTACTTCAAGGTCCCAGAGACACAGACAAGGTTTTCATCTCGAGGCCAAAAGATCAACAACATCAAGACACTTGATAGAATTAGAATTTAAGGGTTGGAAGGGACCTCAGGAGGTATTTAGTCCAACCCCCTGCTCAAAGCAGGACCAATCCCCAGACATATTTTTGCCCCAAATCCCTAAATGGCCCCCTCAAGGATTGAACTCACAACCCTGGGTTTAGCAGGCCAATGCTTGATCACGGCCTTGGGTAGGCCAGGCTAGCAGAGGAAGGTCTAACATCATCCAACGGCTGGAAGATGAAGCTAGACCAATTCAGATGGGAAAGAACGTGCAATTTTTTTAAGAGTAATTAACGATGACCTCTGGTAAAAAAAAAAAATGGATGCCTGATTGCCTGTCTGAACCTGTCTAGCTTCAATATCCGGCCCCTTGGCTTTTGTTAGATGGAAGAGTCTAAATCAAATCTCCGTTCCCCCTTGTAGACCGGGTCAAATCAGCCCTTCACCTTCTCTCTGTGAAGCTAAACCCATCTCTCAATCAAAGCCACATTTTCAAATCTTTGAATCGTTCCAGTAGCTCTTCTCTGAACCCTCCCCGGTTTATCACCAACGTCAGATGCGCCGGTGGCCACCCTCCTGGCTGGTCTACCCACACAAGTTCTTTGTCTCCTGGGCCTCTCGGACCAGTTAAACCGGTCTATGCAAACGTCCCCAGACTCGTTGGGTGCCTTGGGGATTTGCGTTAATTACTTCTCCGGTGTTTCTCCCTTCTGCTCTGAGTACAGGAAACACAACCCGTAGCTCACGAAGAGTCTCAGACGATTTATAAAGTCGATACAATCGGCGTGGAGTATTCCATCGTTCTCCAAAGCGTCACATCTACCACACCTGACTTTCACTTCACAGAAGTGACCAGCTATTAAGAACAGCCGGACTCGGTCAGACCAAAGGTCCATCTAACCCAGGGTCCTGACTTCCGACACCGGCCAATGCCAGGTGCCCCAGAGGGAATGAACAGAACAGGGAATCATCAAGTGATCCATCCCCTGTCGCCTATTCCCAGCTTCTAGCAAACAGAGGCTAGGGACACCATCCCTGCCCATCCTGGCTAATGGCCATTGATGTCCTCCATGAACTTCTCTAGTTCTTTTTTGAACCCTGTTCTCATCTTGGCCTTCACAACATCCTCAGGTGAGGCGTTCCCTAGGTTGACTGTGCGTTGTGTGATGAGCTACTTCCTTGTGTTTGTTTTAAACCTGCTGGCTATTCATTTCATTGGGTGACCCCTAGTTCTTGTGTTATGAGGAGTAAATAACACGTCCTTATTTACTTTCTCCACACCAGTCATGATTTTATAAACCTCTGTCTATCCCCCCTTCGCCATCTCTTTTCCAAGCTGAAAAGTCCCAGTCTGATTAATCTCTCCTCACACGGCAGCCGTTCCAGACCCCGAATCATTTTTGTTGCCCTTTTCTGAACCTTTTCCAATCCCAATTGATCTTTTTGGAGACGGGGCGGCCACATCTGCACACGGCATTCAAGACGTGAGCATCCCATCGATTGATAGGGCGGCAACAGGATATTTTCTGTCTGATTCGCTCTCCCTCTCTGAACACTGGAGGTGTTTGAGAACAGGTGGGACAAACAGCTGCCAGGGAGGGGAGATGAACTTCCACTAGAGGGGATCATGAGGTCATAGATTCATAGATTCTAGGACTGGAAGGGACCTCGAGAGGTCATCGAGTCCAGTCCCCTGCCCGCATGGCAGGACCAAATACTGTCTAGACCATCCCTGATAGACATTTATCTAACCTACTCTTAAATATCTCCAGAGACGGAGATTCCCCAACCTCCCTAGGCAATTTGTTCCAGTGTTTAACCACCCTGACAGTTAGGAACTTTTTCCTAATGTCCAACCTAGACCTCCCTTGCTGCAGTTTAAACCCATTGTTTCTGGTTCTATCCTTAGAGGCTAAGGTGAACAAGTTCTCTCCCTCCACCTTATGACACCCTTTTAGATACCTGAAAACTGCTATCATGGCCCCTCTCAGTCTTCTCTTTTCCAAACTAAACAAACCCAATTCTTTCAGCCTTCCTTCATAGGTCATGTTCTCAAGACCTTTAATCA